>NC_071267.1:28817386-29099886 GCF_023375685.1 Ictalurus furcatus | reverse complement strand
ATTTGAATTTTCTCAATTTTTGCAAATTAGACAAAGACTTACAGAACAGAACATCAACACGTAACAGCAGCGTGAGACAAAAGCCAGATAAAGAGTAAGAGCTCATTAAACTAAACCTTGAATCAGGTGCAAAAAGTCATGTGACATGATCTGGTGCACTGCAGTGGCTGATGGGAATCGAAGTCAATTCATCATTTATTTTCAGTGTATAATGTGTGTAACAGGGTTATACTCTCAAAGTGACCTCATCAGTCAATACGGAAATATAACTATAGGAAATAAAGAAAAAAGGTACAAGAGATCTTCAGGAAGTTCAGATGATGCAACTTCCTCTTAAACACGTGATAGTAAAGGTAAAGACATTTCCTTCACAAATATAACCTACAAAATCTACAGCACTATAATATGCTACACTTTACCTTAAATTATTTTCATTAAAATAATTTAAAAATCAATGTTTGTTTGTTACATTATGCTAGAAACATCTTTTTCCACAAGGTGTCCATGATAGATTATGAAAAATGTACATGTCACATGTTCAACAGGAAGTTCAACAGGAAGTTGAAATTTTCTTTATTGAGAGTGATATTGTGATATAATATAATATAATATAATATAATGTTATATAATGTAATGTAATATAATATAATATAATGTCATATAATGTAATGTAATGTAATATAATATAATGTAATGTAATATAATATAACATAATATAATGTAATATAATATAGATGAGGTCACTTTGAAAGTTCAACACTGCAAAATGAAATAATACCATAACAAGCACAATATCTAGAATATCAGCAAATTTAACCCATATTTCTTCTTGTGAATTGTTTGTAAACAAATATAAGATTATTACACCTGTTTCTAAATATTTTTCTCATTTCAAGTTTAAAATGTTCTTAGGCAGATCATTTTGATTCGAGCGATTATTTTTATTTCTAGAAAACAGCCAAATTACCTGCCAATAGAATAAGAACATTTTAAGCTTGAAATGAGTAATATATCTAGAAACGGGCTTGATTTGTTATATAATCATCACATAATGAGAAATATCAGACCAATCCGAATCCAGTAGAACTGTGGGACAAAGATTTAAAAGAGAGACAGGAGGATTTGACCTCCTCTTCTCCTGCAGTGTGTGTTAACTCCTGTCCCTGAGATGCCTCTTCCTGAAAACACAAAACTATGCTAATAATGCTGTGGTAAATGAAGATGGAGCGGTTCTGCTGATCTCTTCTGGGACACACAATATACAGCTTATGATTCTGAAATGCACTTAGCGCAGGCAGACGGATGAGTTTACCGAAGCTGCTTTAGCCTTAATGCACTTTACCGGCACAAACACATTATCTGCTGCTTTCCTCCACGGCTCTGAACGCACCAATCCGTAGACACACAATAAACATCGCCGGTAAAAACAATCCGGTAATTTCATTTCAGCCTCAGCACTGCAGTAAAGTGTGATTATGGAAGCTTTAGAGCACAGCGGAGATGAATAATTACACGATGAGTTGTCAGGTGTGACAGCAGCAAGAACAACAACGTCCATGAACACACTCAACTAATGGGATCTGTCATTCAGCTCACCTCTTACCTCTATCTCATTATCCTGTCAACGTTTATATTAAATAATTACATTTCTCAAACATGGTTTTCTGATTAGACTCCACTGTCTGATAACGGCTCTTTAAAGACGAGGTCTGCTGATTGCTGATTCTCTCACAAGCACTAATCGTATTGGAACTTTTTATCAAATATTTTTCAAAATGAGACGTCTAAATAAATATGCATAGATTTGCATAACTTAAACCAAAAATAATAATATTTTGTTAGATTTAAAGTGTTTATTTCACTGTGAAGACGCTCTCAATAGAAAGACTTTTACAAAATATCATTTATTTATTGTTTAAATACCATAAAAATATACTGTGCACTGTTTATAAATAATTTTTTCACTATTATAAACTAAAGAAGATATCTAATAAACATTTTGATGAATTGCTCTTAGAGACATGGATGAACATGTCAATTTCATGAATCTAGAAAATAAGATTTTTATTTAAAAAAATTGGGGATTAAAAAAGGTTTTAAAAATCCGATGAAGTTTAATGTGTTTACACTCTAGTTAGTGTGATTTATAAAGATAGATAGATATGAAGGATTTAGACATTTTCTAATGTCTACTGATTTTAGTAAATTATTTTAGTAGTGTTGGGTCCGGATCCACCTTTGTCAAGTCCGAGTCGAGACCAAGTCATTAACCAATCAAGTCCGAGTCCGAGTTGGACTCAAGTCCGAGTCCTTAATGGCTGAGTCCAAGTCGAGTGCATAAAGTAATTAAATTGAAAAAAGATTTGAAATTGTAAACTCAACACTGAGCTTAAATGAATATTTTAACTTTCACAAACCAAGATCAATATGAATGCAACAAAAATCCCACTATTACATCTTACCATCACCATTTAATATTTTTATTTCATGTCATCAGCACCTCAACTAATTTCCTATAAAAAAAAATAGTTTCAAAGAAAAACATGGATACAGAGGTATATGAAGAACTTTTATTATATTACACATGTATGAAAATACAAATGGACTGTTTTGTTATTGTATCACACTGTATGGTGTCCTCCAGTTGGAGTTGATGTCAGTGATGCGATTCCTCTCCCCCACAGTTATATAGTCTGAGAGAGAGAGTACAGAGTACACTTACATTCAGCAGCAGCTCATAACAAGCAGCTTCATGCTTTATTACTGCTTTTAATCTGTCTATCAATCACAACACACTCATTTCTGTACACAGATCTGTTCTAACTTTTAAATTGTAATTCATTAAATAAATAAATAAATAAATAATCTATCAGCAGGATTTTTAAAAATATTTTTCACACTCTTTGCAACACAGCTAAAGCAGCGGAAATCTCTAGCAAACATTTACAGTGGATCATTTTGTACAGAACATAGAGGACATTGATTGTGTGTGTGTGTGTGTGTGTGTGTGTGTGTGTGTGTGTGTGTTTGAGACAGAATAAGTTGGTCAGTAAGACCTCTATAAATTCAGACTGTTTCCATGGTTACAGCATGTGCAGGACATACACAAGAAAAATCTGAAACACTTTGGTCTTGCTGAGTTTAGGGTCAAAGTTCAGCCTCTCAGAGATGTAATTGTAATAGAAAATCAATCTGTGCAAGGTCTCAGATGTCCTGTACATATTGTTCTGGTGTGTGTGTGTGTGTGTGTAACATGTTCATGAACTCAATCACTTCACAGCACACTTTAAACTGTTTTCTGAAAAGAAATGTGCTGCATTTCACATGATTCTCTGCTGCCTTTATTTACTTGGTGTGTGTGTTTGTGTGTGTGTTTCTTTGTGTGTGTGTTTGTTTGCGTGTGTGTTTTTGTGTGTGTTATATACTAAACTAAACAATTATATGTGTGTGTTATATACTAAAATTTAATTATAAAGCTAAACAATTTTTTATTAAAATAAAATAATAAATAACTTAAGAAACAAGAGATGATTAAAAGATAATTAAAGATATAATTAAGATAGAGAGAAGCAATCAGGAGTTAAAGGAGGGAAAGAAAGAATGAAAGTCAAAATGATAAATCACACAAATAAGTGAAAGAAGCAAAAATAGAAACAAAATGGATGAGTTACAGACAAGAAAGAAAGAAAAGAAGAAGGAACACAAAATAAAAATAAAACAGAACAAAAAAAACAAAGAAAGTTCTAAGAGGAAGAAATGAAAGAACAATAAAAAAGGAAGAAGAAGAACCAAAGAAAGTAAGATGGATGAATAAAAAGAACCCAGGGATGAAAGAAAGAAAGAGCATGGGACTTCCTGTAGGACTCAAAGAACTGAAAGTGAGGAATAAAGGCATGATTTATTATAAATGTTTAGAATTAAAAAAAAGTGATAATTTAAAAATGGATGAAAAACAGAAAAAGGAGTGAAACAGAAAGAACAAAGTGAGTGATAATGATGAGGAAAATAAAATGAAAGAATGAAAGGATGAATTACAGAAAGCAATCAAAGAAGGACAAAAGAAAGAAAGAGAAAAGTTAAATAACAGGAACACACTGCAGTGAGAATAACAGCACACAGAGTCACAGCACACACACACACACACACACACACACACACACACACACAAAGAGAGAGAGATGATGAGTTGTGTTCATTCTGTAAGGGTTTGGAATTACAGACTGAGTGTATACACTCTCAAAATAAAAAGTAACGGTGAAAGAAAGAAAGAAAAAAGAACCTGAATATCATCATTATCCTGTAATTAACACAAACAATAAACAAATAAAATTTGTGAAATAGAAGAGTTGAGGGCAGACAGGAAGCTTGCCCCTTCTCAGCTCCTGTTCATTCATCATCATCATTCCTCAGTCCTGTCTCCTGCGTGGGAGATCCTGAGTGTGTGCTTGAAGCATAACCCATCTGATGAATCCCTCACTCCTGCAATCAGGACAGAAGGAGAGAACAGAGAGAGAGAGAAGTGTTCGGGTAATAAAGCGAGGGATGAGGGGAAAGTGACCAATCAGTGCTGTCTCGCTGTTACCTCTAATGTCAATCTCCATCTGAGCTTTTACATCTTATCTATCACTGAGTGTGTGTGTGTGTGTGTGTATATATGTGTGTGTATGTGTGTGTATGTGTATATGTGTGTGTATACGTGTGTGTGTTTGTGTGTGTGTATATGTATGTGTGTGTATATGTGTGTGTATGTGTGTGTATACATGTGTGTGTGTGTGTGTGTATGTGTGTGTGTGTATATGTGTGTGTATGTGTATGTGTGTGTGTGTATGTGGGGGTGTGTGTATGTGTATGTGTGTGAATGTGTATATATGTGTGTGTATATATGTGTGTATGTGTACATGTGTATGTGTATGTGTGTGTGTGTGTGTGTGTGCATGTGTGTGCGTGTGTGTGTGTATGTGTATGTGTGTATATATGTGTGTGTATACGTGTGTGTGTCTTGGTTTGATGTGTTGTGCATTCTGAGATGCTTTTCTGCTCACCACAATGATACAGAGTGCTTATCAGAGTTACTGTAGCCTTCCTGTCATCTCCAAGCAGTCTGATCATCTCCTCTAACCATCTCCTCTGACCATCTCCTTCGACCTCTCTCATCAACAAGGCGTTTCTGTCCTCAGAACAGATGTTCACTGGATATTTTTTCTTTATTCCTCCTTTCTGTGTAAACTCTAGACACTGTAGTGTGTGAAAATTCCAGGAGATCAGCAGTTATAGAAATACTCAAACTAGCCTGACACTAACAATCATACCATGCTCAAAATCACTCAGATCACATTTCCCCTGTATTGATGGTTGATGTGAACATTACCTGAAGCTGCTGGCCCATATGTGCATGATCTTATGCATCGCACTGCTGCCACATGATTGTCTGATTAGATAATTGCATATGGAGAAGGTGTACAGGTGTTCCTAATAAAGTGGGTGACGGCTGTGCAGTGAGTGTAGGTAGATTCTCAGAAATCAGTGTAGTTTCTAGTTAACTTAAATAATAAAATGTTTAAATTATTAAAATGCTAAGATTAGTAAGATTCTTAAAATAAGATTAAGATTATTTCTGCTTAAATAACTACCAGACATGTCCAGCAGGGGGAGATGTTCCACTTTAAACCTGAACAGAAAAGAAAGAGACAGAAAAATAAAGGGAAAAGTATTAGATATCAGTAAAAAAAAAAAAAAGAGAGAGAAAGACAATGAAAAAGGAAAAAGAAATAACTTCATGATCATTTGTTCAAACAGGAGGAAAGTTAAGAGTGACCCTGTATGTGCTGCTGAATAATGAGTGGAAGCCATTTTGTTAAATCAAACCAGTGATTAATGTGATCGTTACAACCAGCTCTAATCATGCACTGATATATTAACAATATACTAGACTTCCATTAGATTTATTTCAACACTCACCATCTTCTCGTTCATATATCATCATAATCGTCTTTTTATTTTTTTTTATTAAACTGGGTCTGATTTTCTTGATGTTGTACAGGATGAACCTACAGGACCGTGCAGTTGTTGAGGTCTGTAAAGGTCAAGCTGTCCTCAAGAATCACCCCAAGGTTCCTGGCCGTCCTGGTTGGCTTGAGTGTGGTTGAGCCGAGCTGTACAGTGAGGTTGTGGTTGATTGAGGGACAGGCTGGGATGATGAGAAGCTCAGATTTTGCCAGGTTGAGCTTAAGGTGGTGTTCCCTCATCCAGACTGAGATGTCCGACAGGCAAGCAGAGATGCGTGCAGAGACGGATGGATCATCAGGCTGGAAGGACAAATAGAGATGGATGTCATCAGCATAGCAATTGTATGAGAAGCCATGAGACTCAATCACCTGCCCTAGAGATGTAGTGTAGATA
The DNA here is from genome assembly GCF_023375685.1 of Ictalurus furcatus. Classification (NCBI taxonomy): domain Eukaryota; kingdom Metazoa; phylum Chordata; class Actinopteri; order Siluriformes; family Ictaluridae; genus Ictalurus; species Ictalurus furcatus. The sequence goes on along the minus strand of NC_071267.1, from coordinate 29,093,487 downwards.
GAAAAGAGGAGTGGACCCAGAACTGACCCCTGTGGAACCCCAGTTGTGAGTTGCTGAGTTTCAGAAATACCTCCCCTCCACAATACCTTGAAGGTTCTGTCTGAGAGATAGGATTCCACCCAGCGCAGAACCGTTTCGTGGAGTGATTGCTCTTGAAGTCAGACTGCTTGGTGTCCAGGAGATTGTTCTGTGTGAGAAAATTGGAGAGTTGATTAAAAACGGCTCTTTCAAGAGTTTTGGAAAGAAAAGGGAGGAGGGAAACAGGTCTTAAGTTGTAAACCACAGCAGGGTTAAGTGATGGTTTTTTTTTTACCTGCTTAAATGAGGTAGGGTATGTGCCAGCAGAGATGGATGTGTTAAAGATGTGTGTGAGTGCAGGTAATAGTGTGGGAGGGATGGACTGAAGAAGGTGAGAAGGGATAGGGTCAAGAGGACAGGTTGTGGGAGAGAGGAGGAGTTTAGAGACATCAGACTTTGAGAGGAGAGAAGGAAGTCACTTGGGAGTTACATGGAGGAGGAGCCGGTCTATGAATGTCTGGAGTTGAGAACTGGATCCTGATTGATGTAACCCTGTTAAAAGAAAGTGGCACAGTCATCTGCAGTGAGAGAGGTAGGGGAAGGGGGAGGAGGGGGACAGAGAAGAGAAGAAAACGTTTTGAAGAGAGTACGGGTGTTGGGAGAACTGCCCATCTTCTCTTGGTAGTATGTGGCTTTAGCAGTGGAGATACTATTGGAAAAAGAGGAGAGAAGTGTTTGGTAATTGGTTAGGTCAGTTGGATTGTTAGATTTACGCCTTTTCCGTTCAGATGCTCTTAGTTTGGCCTGGTTGTTACGCAGAGCTTCTGAGAGCCAAGGGCTAGGGGGTGACATTTAAACACAGTGAGGAGAGGTGGCTATCAGAGGGAAGTAAGGTTGTGACAACAGAGGAGAGGTGTGAGGGGGAAAGGGAGTGAAGATTGTGACAAAAGGAGATAGAGGGTGGAGACAGCGAAGTGGCTGAGGGGAGAGAAATAGAGAACTGGATAAAGAAATGGTCAGAGGTGTGGAGAGGAGTAATGAGAAGATTGTGTGTGGTGCAGTTACGTGTGAGGATGAGGTTGAGCTGTTTGCCGGCTTTGTGAGTCGCTGGGGTGGCGAACCGCTTGAGGTCAAATGTGGGAAGGAGAGCAAGAAAGTGTAAACAAAGTGTAGTCACGTGAACGAGCGACTCCGACCGAATCTGAATATGAATACTGGAATTAGCTTTAATCTAGCAATGTGCACACAGCTCGTAGCAACAAGGAAGTGCAGTTACAGCTTCTATCTGACGATCGGTGCTAAAACTAGTTTTAACTAAAAATCAAGAAAGAAGCACTTACCAGTTACTGTTCGCCTGGGTGAATAATCACTTTTGCACATACGGAAAAAAATTAAATAGGGACATAGAAATAGTGCAGAATCTTGAACACTGAATAATAAACATACTGAACAATTCCTTTCAATGCTTAACTTTTTTTTTTTAATTCTAAAACTTGTTTTTATTTACAGAAAATAAAACTGGCACATAGAGTTATTTTTATATCTCTAACACACGTGACAAATATGTGAAATGGAACAGCAATGCATTGTGGGTAACTTGAATGTAGGTAGCCAAGGGACCTAACCAAGGGCAAGTGGACAAGTGTTAAAAACAGTATTGGAACACATGGTAAGATTTGATAATATCATCTCAGATTATTACATTAGTCTTTTTTTGCTTTTGTCTTATGTTCACATCTAAACACTGACAAGAAGGCTAACAGCTATAATCTTACAATAGCTTAATTAAACTCAATTATAAATCGTGTACAGTACCACTATTGTATTGTGTATGTGTGCATGTGTATATGTATGTGAGTGTGTATATGTGTATGTGTGTATGTGTGTGTGTATGTGTGTTTGTGCGTGTATGTGTGCACTCTTGACATATCCTTTGCTTGTATTTCCTCATTTGTAAGTCGCTTTGGATAAAAGCGTCTGCTAAATGAATAAATGATTTAAATGAATAAATGTAAATGTAATGTAAATGTGTCATTCTGTGTCAGTTTAGATTGGGTTTTTGTTGCATGTCTCAGTTGCATGTTTTGTTAAATGTTATAATATGTTAAAATAATATGTGATCCAGTCAAACAGTATACTTTATATATGTATAGTCAAATAGGCAAAAATAAGGCTCAAATCAGGACAAATTTAAACATTGCAACTTGGAACATAATATGAACATACTTCAAACATATTTCACACAATTTTCCATGATTCTACTAGAGAGTCAACACCACCATCTGGGAATTTCAAAATAGTGTAAAGATTTAAACTTGTCCAATTACACTTGTCTTGTGTAATTTTGTTAATTTTATTTGTTGCTTAGACATCAGATATTGACACAAAGGGAATAAAATATGTTAATAAGCCCACAATATCAGTGATGTTCCCCATTTTGAGGACCTCATAAGAAGAAAACTGGGGTTTTGTGTGGATATCTGAGCATTTAGACAGATAGAAAACAAGTTTGTGTCATGGATATGCTGGAACTAGCCTCAGACTACGATTCCCAGCAGCCACAGCTACACACATGATCATGTCATATGACTGGTTACACCTGTTTCACGGTTTGGGTAATTAGCATGGGTATTTAAGTCACGGTTTCTACAGCACTCCGGGTCTTGTGTTTGTCTTTGTGTGTGTGCAGTTGACATGTCTGTGTTTATTTCAGGATCATGTGTCTGGAGATATTAAATCCTAAACATGACTCAAAAAATATGATGTTATTCTGGGGAGTGAACAAATGTGATGTTTGAATTTAGCCAAAGTACTTTACAGATTTTGATTTTAGGTCACAAGCAACAAATTTAAAAAAGGATTAAGCAAAATCTGAGACATGCAACAACCCTATCTAAACTGACACTGAATGTCCCATATAAAAGTAAAAGTTCTTGGTTATGGAGCTGGTGTTGAGGAACCAGGTGAGGTTCTCCATCAGGTGAACACCAAGGATTTTGTTACTCTCGACGATCTCCACAGAGGGACTGTCGATGTTCATCTGAGATTGGTCACTCCGTGCTCTCCTGAAGTCAACAAACATCTCTTTTGTTTGGTCCCCGTTCAGGGACAGGATGTGCTCTGCACCAGTCTGTTTTCCGCTGCACCTCCTCTCTGGATGTTGACTAGTTGTTCGTCACGTGTGATCACGCGGCACCGTGCAGGCACGTTTCTTAGAATATAAATTCATTTGTTATGCTTCACACAATAACCACTAGGTGGCGCATGGAACAACATCCTGCAGCTCAACACACAGAAGCCAGGCCAGATTACCATGGCCAGGATTAGTCTTGAATCGATCTTCATATGCCTAGGTTTATAGATGCTTACATTATATGCGTTCTGGAAATCAGAACATTAAACATGCAGTTAACAAACTATCAGACACTATCAGAGAATGATGTTAATTCTATGTTAAATGTAAAATATCCACGATAAGATATGAATAAACAACAGCCTAATAATGAACACAAATATTTAGTAATTCGGACATTGGAGAATCCATTTACACGTGACTGCATGAGTATAATGCGGCGGATGATTATTTAATGTGCTTTGTGCTTTTAAATAAACATAACTCAGTTCAGTGTGCTGATTTAAATATTACTCAGTTAACAGTTGTGAGATATAAAGTCATCGTTGCAGAATCTCAAGCCAAAAAATAAGTGCTGTTTAATGAGATGCTTAAGAAATGCTTTTCTCTAACACATAACTTACATTTAACTCATTTTATGTACTCTGTAAATATTAATAATTTACTCAAATATGCATTTTGATCAAATATTTGTTGTTGGACATAAAATTTATGCTAGGAATGTTTTTTTTTGTTTGTTTGTTTTTTTTTTATATATTTTTTTAAATAGACCCGTTCCTGTAATTCTCTGACCTGTTAACACGTACAGGTAGATTGTGCTTTATGAAAAACAGAAAGCAAAGAATTCAGTGGATAAAGATGTGGATAAAGATGTGCACAATTAATTATTTTGAAGATGACATTTTGAATCTGAAAAATGAATGAATGTAAAAGAAAGTGCTCTCTTTTTCAGTCAGAGTAAAGTTTTATTTTAATTTTTCAGTCTTATTTTTGTTTAATATTAATTTTGGTAAATATTGTTTTCAGTGCAGCATGTAAATAAAATAATAATGTTGTCCCAATATCTAAACATTTAAATTACAGAAATAAACTAACTTTTCCACAATGATTTTTTTTTTTTTTTTAGATGCACCCGTATATGGTTACTCAAAAACTTGCTTAATAAATTTGCTTTTTTTAGTTCGAGACAGCATTTTCACAGTTTAAAAATGAATGACAATAACTTTTGTTCATCACATGAATTTACCAAATTTGTGCCTGCTATAGATCTGCCTAACCTACAGTATCTACAACCCATTCTCTCTTATTGTCCACTTCCCCAGTGACACCTGGACATCTGTGTGGATAAATAAACAGGCCTGCCTCTATCTTCCTTCTCCTTACCCGTCGTTAAAGTTGTCACATGGTGTAATAAAAGTGCTACAGTAATGACTATATCTATATTTATCAACAATCGAACACACGCACACCAAACATAGGTCATGAAAACACTGTGACCCCCACTATATAGGGAATAGTAAATTACTGAGTGAATTCGGATACAGCACGACATGTCTGAACAGTTACTCTGTGAGGTCTGTTGCAAAGATGGACATGATGAAAAATACGACTTATAAAGTCATGTAAGTAATAATAAATACTCAAGATCACAGTTTCACAATCGTGAGAATTGAAATTGCAACTGTGGGAAATGAAGCCCCCGATTCAGGTCGAGTGAAACCGGTTCTTTCTGAAATTCTCATGCCGTGAACAGAAGATGGAATGAGATCGACTTATCCGACTTCTATAAAACAGACGACTGACTTCAGTCCATCTTTTAAATACACATACTGCAATTAGTGCTAAAATCATTGGATTCAAATAATTCTGATACTGATTTCTGTATACTCTTTGCAAATTATATTTAATAAGAGCTTAATTGTATTGAAAAGTGTTCAGTAATTTATTTGCTTAGGCAATACATGGGTGTCGCTGTGTGTTGAAAAGTGGTGGGGATAAAGACGTGGGGGTGGTTCCCTCTTTTCTACTTACGTTTACATGGAAGACGCCCTTATCCAGAGCGACTTACGTTTGATCTCATTTTATACAACTAGGCAGGGTTAAGGGCCTTGCTCTAGGGCCCAACAGTGGCAGGTTGGACCTTCTAATCAGGAGTCCACTGCCTTACCACTGAGCTACCACTGCTGTCACTTATCTCACCACAGCATGCATTGTGCTGTTTCTCATATCAACACCAGCCTATAACCAGAAACCCCAAAACTGAGTCACAGCCCAGCCTAATCTTGCCCTGAATTTTCAGTGGAACTTTTTTAGTGGCATTGGTAAAGCAGTGGATATGACTTTGAAAACACCGAAATCTGGGGAACAGAAAAATAAATCACGTATTAGTAAGAATCTAACACTCAAACTTTAAATTAAATTATAAATTGCCAGACACAGACAGGTGTTTTATTTTATTATTTACTTATTTTTATTTTTAATTATTTATGTGTGTGTGTGTGTGTGTGTGTGTGTGTGTGTATGTGTGAGTGAGTGAGAGAGAGAGAGAGAGAGAGAGAGAGAGAGAGAGAGAGAGAGAGAGTGAGAGTAAGAGAGACAGAAAGAGAGAGAGAGAGGGAAGGAGAGTAAGAGAGAGAGAGACTTTGACTTTTAAGACACCTTTATTGTATCCAATTTTTTCAAATATTTACATTTTAAAATATTATTTCCATTTAAGAAAAGAAGAAAAAAAAGAGGAAAGAGGAAGAAAGAAGAAGGAAAGAACCCCCTCAGCCCCCCCACCCACACCCTCAACTCAAAAACCCAAAAACTTTTCAAATTCCAAGTCCACTGTGGTCATTTAATATGCAAAAAGTCTTTATGTTAAGGCACTTTGTGCGACTAATGTCCATTTCCTCAGTCTGGACCGTCTCCGTGGTGACAGCATGCCCAGGTTTTCACTTTTTATTGCTCGTTGTACCGATTTAATGATTTTTTTTCTGTCCGAGAAATAATTTGTCAGAAAGACGTCACGTTTTCTTTTTGTTAATTCAAGAAACCGGTTGAACTGTTCTGTGGTGTACAGCTCTTCAGGTTGTTCTGAGAGAGTGGAAGTAGGCGGGTTACCCGATCCTGTTTCACTCTCCTCCTCTCTCCTTGCGTCTGCTGCCCATATCCTCAGTCTGAAACGTCTCTTTGGTGACAGCACGTTCAGATTCTCACCTGTTGTTGTATACTTAACCGATTTTATGAATTTTTCTCTGTAGGTGTGAAAGGAAGTCTATTTTGGTGGTTTTACAACCTTGTCAGCATTGGAATTGGTCAGAACTGGAATCTTGTGAAAAACAAGGCCCATTGTGCTTGGTGTGCCAGGCATTTGAGGATGACAAAATCAAAAGGATGACAAAATCACAGAGAGCCATGAATAGGAAAAGCAAGGGTTTATTGCTGCTCACCACACGAGATCCGCACGGAGGGATGTCCCAGAGTGATCTCAAAGTCCTCTGAAATGGGGCTCCCTTTTTATACAGTTGAAACACCCCTGGTTTGCCCAAAATACCATTACATGTGATGTCTGGGTGATGTCCTGTCTGGGTTTTTTTTTCACCTCAGACATCTCGAGACGTGTTGCGTTTGCACTTTTAAGTGCTTTGTTTTTTAAGACCAACTTCTGCTTTTTATGGCATGTCTGAGCTGTTTTTGAGTGAGGACATTTATCACCTGTGTGCTTTTTCTCCTTTATCATGGGTAAGTGTATGCTTTTTCTGCATTGTTATTAGCATATGTACTGTATGATTTAGTAAAATTATCATTAGCCATTACTGTGTTATTCTGATTACTCTGGGTCTGTGTATGAGTGAGTTCATGCTCTTGGGTGTGTGTGCTTTGTTGCACTTCCTCTTTTTGGTCAGGCCCTATGCCTTGCTATAATTATCTTTTAAGAGACATTGTCTATAAGGAAGAGAGCATGACTATTCTTTCCTATATTCTCACTAAATTTTCATTCTCCTTATTTTATTACCCTTGTGTTTTATTTCCTTAATTTTTTATACACAACAGAGTCTTTTGGAGGTTTTGATATGTTCAGGGCTCTTGTGGTCAGTGTAGACTACAAACAGGCTAAGTGTCCCATCCGACTAGTGAGACCATTCCTCCAGGTCAGCATTATGGCAAGGAGCTCCCTGTTTCCAATATCACAGTTGCATTCTGCTGTCAGTCGTTTTCATGAGAAAAAGTTCACTGGGTGGAGCTTGGTCCCCCCCCCAAGCCTCTATGATAATCTCCTCTGACTTGCTCATAAGGGATAAATTCATACATTTAAAATCTATATCCTGAATTTATAGATTTCTGTAAAGCTGCTTTGGGACAATGTCCACTGTTAAAAGCTCTCCACAAATAAAACTGAAATGAAATGGAAATAATACAGCCCCCACACCTAATTCTGCAGTGTCCAACTCTGCAATGAAGAGTCAAATGGGCAATTCTCACTTTCCAATACTACTTGGTGGGATGCCCATTCACCCTCTGTTCGGACTATGTCTCCCCATGCACTGGCTCCACCGCATGAAGGATGCCAATGTGTGGACAGCTTGTTGGTATCTGCCATTAGAGCCATTTAAGTTCACTGTGGTCTACAGGCCAACCTGCTCTGTGTGAAAATCTGAGCCACATCAGAGCAGTGGAAAAGCAGACAAGTCTTAATTTGCCTGTGTTTTGGTTTTGTTGTTTTCTTCCCATAGTTTTAATACCATGCAATTAATGAAACGCTCAACCAGAAGTAGGGCATCAGGATGGATCAGGCAGGTCTGGAGAGCAGAAGGGGTCAGGATCACTGGCATCTCAGGAGTATCATGTGTAGCTCGACAAAGAGAGAGAGAGAGAGAGAGAGAGAGATTATTAGGTATGGTTATTGCCCCGTAATGGTTAAGGACAATGTACTTTGCGTAAGTGACAGCAGGGACTCTGGCAAGGCTAGCTATGACATCATAACTAAAAGGGAGAACCAGAAGGAAACACAAGCATGAGGGCTCCCTGGGACATAAGGCGACCAGCTCAACTTTACCTAAGAAATGAATCGGAAGACTGTTCCATAACTGTGGAAATGAGAGCAGCACCTTCCCGAGTGGGATGGATACCGTCCCGCCCTAACAGGCCAGCCTTGCCCTCAAAACTTCCAATTAGTGTTCGGTCCAGATTGAAAACGTATTTGTTTACTCAAGCTTTCCATGAGTAGAATTAGAAGTACACAGTCTTATCCGTTACGGGATAGTAAGCATACCTAACAATCTCTCCCTCTCTTTACCTCCCTCTCCCTCTCTCCTTCTGTCAAGCCACACACAATTTTATGGACTCCCTAAGATATGAGGAAAAAACCTTGAGATGAACCAGACTCAGAAGGGAATCCGTCCTCATCTGGGTGACACCGGATAGTGCGATTATATATAAATACACCCCTTCTATAAATGTGCTAATACTACATGCTCAAATAGTGCAGTTGTGTACGCAGGAAATTCATTACAGTTTCTACAAGAAGTCTGTTTTGTTGAACTTCTCCACTGTTCACCGATGGAGCTAAAGCCATCATAGCATAACTGTTCATATGAACTGAGATCCAAAGCCATCTTTATGGTGTTTAAGTGGTACCATCCTCAATAATCCCATTGATTGAATGTGAGACACAGAATAGTGAGATTATAAATCATTACTCTTCCACCATTGTACACTATAATGTCAATTATAGAGTGCAGAGTTTTAGCTTTAGGTCTATAATATCCAGGTGACGTTATCCACAGTATAGTACATGAGACCTGAGAATAATTTTCATTTCTCAGATTTATTAAATTGATATTTAACATCTGGCTTTACTGAGATATATAGCCGTGTGTCATCATCAGAGTGGAAGCTAATATGTTTGCAAATAATTGTGCTCAGAGGTAGCATATAGAGAGAACAGAGCAGTTGGGCAGTTTGCACAGAGAAGTCACCAATTACATTTACAAACTGGTAACGATCAGTCATTTCCTTTACTCATCAACATTTTATAGTTAATCTAGAAGAATACTGTGATCTATGGTATCAAAAGCTGCAGAAAGGTCAAACAACAATTTAATTTCATCTGTAGTCTGTCCTAGTTCAGAAACATGTTGTTATGCCTCAAGTACTTTGATGCTTCTTCTAATTTCATATATTTTAATCAATTATTGAACTTGGCTACTATTTTAATATTACACAAAGCTATTCTAGGAGAACTATTCTATTAATAAAACTGATCATTTAAGTAGATGTATAGAGCAGCATTCACATGACTACACAGACATATATTCCTTGTGTTCTTGGTGCTTCCTGTATAAGATAAGATTATACTTTATTAATCCCCAGATGGAGATTAGGGTGTAAATACACATACAAGGCCAACACATAGGTCTAAATTTTAAAACGGAGACAAATCCAAGTCTTTTTATTAAACAATTACACTCTAAGGACAACTTAATAAACATCTCCTGTCCTTTCCCTTTTCTGTCCTACCCCACCCCATCTCATTTGGTTAAAAACAATTTTATGGAAAGTGGGGATGAAAGGACATGCAGCTTTGCATAACTCAGTTTATTGGATATTGAATAAAGTAAGTGAAGGACACAGGTATTAACCACAGGGATGTTTCCGTACTGAATGCAATACTTTAGTTTAGATATATTATAAAGTTAGGAAATTTAAATGACAGCTTGGCTTTAACTTATTATTTGTAATAATATTATAAGTAGAGATGCACTGATACTAAATTTCACAGCCGATACCGATAACCGATTATTCAGAGTCATATCGGCTGATACTGATAACCGATACCGATAGTTCTGCCTTTTATGCCTTCTTTTAAATTAATAATAATTAATTTTCACAATTCACAATTTCACAATCCACAATTCTGAACGAAATGCAAATAAAAACATTATTCTCTCCATTTCAACAAGTTTTCACAGTAACTGGTCTCATAAACAGAAAACACATTACTCACATTAACACATGAACTACATTCTGAAGATTAAAGTAAGATTATTAACTTATTGAATGTTATTAATTCATATTAACATTTACTGAATTCTAAAAAACCTCCTGTTAGTCTCACATTCACTCTCCACAAACACAAGCATTTCTACTTCATCACTGAACATCAAACTGGTAATATATAGGCCTAAAATAAAACTTTTTTTGATGATATTAACTCATTAACATTAACTGCATATGAAATATACTACTCTATAAATATATTTCTGTGCAATATATACCTTTTTTGTCAACTCATCTTCATTTAAATCTTTCAATGGTGTACAGCGCGGGAGCAGCGTGTGAGTCGCGGGGGGTTCGGGGGGGGGGGGGGGGAGTGTAGTAGACTCGATTTCGCTGCTGCTCACTTCTGGTGTAATATTTTAGCAGTGTGGAGATTACAGAGATTACAAACTGCAGTTTTGTCATCATTCCACACAAGAGACATCATCTTTACACACAGCACGAAGTCCATGTGTTCCCTTTCAAAGGGAACTTCGACGTTGCGTTTAGCATAACACTACGGGTACTCCTCTCACGCACGACTGGTATCTGAAGCTTGTGTAAAATCATGCCTCTATTTATAGGCCTGCCATGATCAGGTGACGTGGCAATTAAGTGCGTTGCATGATATAAATATGGCACCTGTGAACCGCGCCATCAGCCTTTATTATCTTCAGCGAAAGACTGCATGTCAGTTGTTTGTGTAAAGAAACAAAAAGACGCTTCATTTCCTCGCTATCTCAAAATCTCAGAACTTTTCTATCCCTTTAAAAAAAGAGAAGAAAAAAAAGTAATGAGCGAGAGAGAAAAATATGAGTGAGAGAATTCAGGAAGTGTGTTACGGCTTATTCCCGTTTCATCACAGGGAATAGTGCACACTTTTTGGGTGAAGTGTTTAGGAGTGTAGCATGCGATGACAGTAGTACATTTACATTTATTCACTTAGCAGACGCTTTTATCCAAAGCGAGTTACAAATGAGAAAATACAAGCAAAGCGATATATCAAGCAGAGAACAATACAAGTAGTGCTACAATACAAGATCCATTAATTGAGTTTCAGAAAAAGCAAAGTGCGCAGAGTAGAGGTGTAAGTGCAATTTATTTTTTTTTAATGAGTTGGTTAGGTGTTTGCAGAAGAGGTGGGTCTTTAGCTGTTTTTTGAAGATGGTGAGAGTTTCTGCAGTCCGGAATGAGATTGGAAGTTCATTCCACCACTGAGGAACAGTTAGTTTGAAGGTTCTTGAAAGGGACCTTGAGCCACGCTGAGTAGGCACTACTAAGCGTCGGTCATTAATTGATCGCAGATTGTGTGAGGGAACGTAAGCCTTCAGGAGAGAGTTGAGGTAGGAGGGTGCTGTTCCAGACAAGGTCTTGTAGGTGAGCATCAAGGCCTTGAATTTGATGCGGGCGGAGTAGTCTTGCTTGTGGGTCACTGCAGACAATGACAGTGTTGCAGGCCTTTCAAGCAGACCTGTTGTGTGAGCTCGACATATGGTGGCATTCAGCCAGTTCCTTCCCTGTTGTCTCGAGCACTAGTGCGAGGGAGACACAGAAGGCGAGTATGGCAGCCTGCCAACCCCCGCAGACAGCCAGGGGAACCGGGCAGCCACAGTCGCGGCCTGCTACTAGGCCTGATCTGAGAATGGTCATAAAGGCCAAGCAGGCAAAGAAGAGCAGTCCTGAGGGGCCGTGGAGGGATGTATCAGGGGACATGAGGTTGTTGGGGCAGTTAGCCCCCAGTGCCACTGTAGGGCCTCCCCTAGCCAAGGCGGTCCCAAGTTTTTAGTGTTCTCTGGTCAGCGAGCTGTCACAGGGCAACGAAAATCTGATGCTTTCCCTCCAATAGAATGTGGAATACTTAATGTCACTAAAAGGCCATCGGGCAGCGTGGAAACTACTGCCAAATGTGTCTCCATGGGTTCTGTCTACCGTAGAAAAGGGTTACCGGGTCCAGTTTATCGCTCAACTCCCCCGGTTCAGAGGTCTGCTCACCACAGTAGTCAGCACAGACCGCACAGACGTTAGTGCAGGAAGTAAGATCCCTCTTGGACAAAGGGTCAATAGGACATGTACCCCATTCCCTGAGGGAGGGAGGTTTTTACAGCTGTTATTTCCTGGTCCGCAAAAAATAGGAGTATGAGGCCAATTTTAGATCTGCGTCATCTGAACTGTACTCTTCGGACATACAGGTTCAAGATGCTGATGCCCAAACTTATCGTTCCACAGATTCAGTTTCAGGACTGGTTTGTGACGATAGATCACATATGCATATTTCCACATAGAAATATTGCTAGCTTTATCCCCTCACACTTTCACAAAGTGCATGGATGTCACTCTGGCTCCATTGTGACTCCAGGGCATCCGTGTACTAAACTACTTGGACAACTGGTGAATTCTAGCATGATCCAGGGAACTGGCGGTTCAACATCGAGATGTTGTTCTCATCCACATGAAGAGCTTGGGGCTCAGGTTGAACCTCAGAAAAGTATGCTTTCCCCAGTGCAGTGGACAACTTTTCTAAGGGTTATAGGGATTCTACTACGATGAGGGCGTTTCTATCTCCAATATGCGTAGGGTCAATCCTATCAACAGTGAGCAAGATAAAGCTGGATCTTGGGAGACTATTGGCGCTTATGGGCCTATTGCACAGGAGACCGTTCGGTGGTAGCTGAGAAGTTGGGGGTTTTGTCCAAGGACGAAACCTCTGAGAATAATCAGTGTCACGCGGCGATGCTTATGTGCTCTGAGAATTTGACTGTCCCTGGTTTCTAGCCTTGGGTCACACTCTAGGGGTGTCTTCTTAGCGCAAGACAGTAATGACAGACACATTCCTCATGGGCTGGAGTGCAGTCTTAGACAGCGGTCCAGCTCACGGTCTCTGGTGCGGCCCTCATCTGGAGTGGTATATGAATTGCCTAAAAATGTGGGCCATATTTCTAGCACTGAAATTCCTTCTTCCTCAATTGATGTGTTTACAGACAACACACCGGTGGTCTCATATATTGACCATCAGGGAGGATTATGTCTGTGCCCCCTGTTCAGGTAGGCGCAACTAATTCTTCTCTTGGCAGAAGGAAAGTTTTGTCAGTGAGTGCAATGTACATTCTGGGAATATGGGGGCAGACATCCTGTTGAGGCAGGGGCTGAGGCCCAGGAATTGGTGGCCCCATCCACAAGTGGTGGAGTCCATATGGCGAAGTTTGGCCAAGCGGGACTGCATGTGTTCACCTCCGAGGAGACAACACATGGCCCGCAGTGATTCACCTTCACTCCTCCCGCACAATTAGGGCTGGACGCCATGGTGCACATGTGGCCGGTCACATCTGTACACCTTTCCCCCCATCACTCTGCAAGTTCTAGCGAGAGTTTGCCAAGAGAGTCTATGTCTGCTGCTAGTAGCACCTTATTGGCCAGCTCGAATATGGTTCTCAGAGATAATATCCCTGCTAGATGGCACTCCTTGGGTGATTCTCATCCGCAGGGATCCACTGTGGACCCAGTGAACTGCACAATAGCTACAGTCCTGGAGTTCTTACAAGAACATTTCTCAGTGGGGTGGGCTCCTTCTACAATCAGGGTTTATTGGGCCGCCATTTCGGCCAGCCTGTTGATGGAGCCTCTGTGGGGCAACATCCTCTAACTTCGAGGTTTATGCGTTGTGTCAGGCAGCTGCGGCCCATCTGCAGGCTGCGCATACTTTCCTGGGACCTTTCTGTAGTCCTGGAAGGTCTGTCAGGGGCCCCATTTGAGCCCTTAGTGTCAGCCTCTGCGAAGCTTCTGGCTTTAAACGTAGCTCTTCTGCTGGCCCTGACATCTCTCAAGCAAGTAGGAGATCTACAGTCTCTCTCTGTTGCCCCTTCCTGCCTTGACTTTGCCCCTGGATTAGCCCTATGCCAGATTATATTCCGAAAATGCCTACATCGGCTGCCCACCCTGTGGTGTTGCAGGCTTTCTGCCCTCCTCCATTCCCCACACTGGAACAAGAGAGAATGCACCTACTGTGTCCAGTAAGGGCTCTCTGTACTTACGTCCACCACTCCGGCCAGTGGCGTAAGTCGGAGCAGCTGCTGGTTTGCTTTGGTGGCGACAGTAGAGGTGATGCTGTGTCAAAGCAGCACATCTCTAATTGGATAGTGGAAGCAATCTTTATTGCTTATGAAGTGCGCGGTCTCACTATGCCTCTGGGGATAAGGGCTCATTCCACTAGGGTGGTCGCCTCCGCGAAGGCTTTGTCCAAATGGGTATCCTTACATGATGTGTGTGCTGCTGCAGGGTGGTCTACGCCACACAAATTCATTCATTATCACAGCCTGGATATTCATCCCCCCCTGGGCTCGAGTGTCTTGCAGTGACCCTCGGGCTTGGGTCTTTTTTATCAGGCCGTACCCTCGGTATGACAGTGGGTATTCTCATTCCCATAGTGTTATGCTAAACGCAATGTCGATGTTCCCTTTGAAAGGAAATGTCTGTTACGCATGTAACCCTGTTCCCTGAGAAGGGTACGAGACATCGCGTAACTTTTTCATATCAGGGCAGGCCTGTGAATTGTGTCTTCGCTTCAGATAATAGAGGCTGATGGCACAGGTGCCATATTTATATCATGCGACGCGCTTAATTGCCACTTCACCTGATCATGGCAGGCCTATAAATAGGCATGATTTTACACAAGCTTCAGATGCCGGTCTCGCACGAGAGGCGCTCCCGTGGTGTTATGCTAAACGCAACATCTCATTCCCTTCTCAGGGAACAGGGTTACATGCGTAACCCAGACGTTTTCCCACTCTTTTTTGATCAACAGGATATAATCGGCCCGGATCATCGGATGTTTTTAAACTATCGGCCGATAGCGGGAAAAATAGCCTTTAACATCGGTGCATCTCTAATTATGAAGTAGCACTTATTAGATAATCCAAAGTAGAAACTGTCAAAAGCATATATAGACTCACATGAAGACAGACTCCTGGAAACCAATGAATCCATCGTAGGGGGGCGTAGGGGGGGACAGAATGTCAAGGGTATCCTTTTTTCTGACCTTTGCCTAATTGATGGGTTTTATCTCTTCTTGCTCTTACTTGGTTTAATATGCAATTGGGTACTTGCATGTTATATTATATATTGCACTATATTATTTAAATAATGCAAATTGTGTTTAGTGTACATTGTATTGCATATACATATCACACAGTATATATGTTACGAAGCGTAGACGGAGACAAGCGCGGGCGAGCGGGGGAATGACGAGAGGAAGAATCCAGAAGAATCCAGAGCGAGAATCGAGTCGGGCCAGGACAGGTAAGCTGTGTATCAGGGACGTAGGCAAAAGCGTAGTGAGAGACGAGCGTGAAGTCGAGCACTAGGGAAAACACTTCTAATGATATCGGCTTAGTAAACAAACAGAGACGAGGCTGCTGAGCGGTTACTTCGCAAGCGGCTCATGCTAGGGAGGCCCTTATATAACCTTAGGTGTTTGCAGGTGTTCGTAATTAGAACTCCGGCGAACTCGAGCACGGGTATGACTGGGAAGTGTAGTCCTCCTCCGCCACGTCCCTGGGCGGCACTACACTTTGTGAGCTGCCTCGCCGAGTTCGCCGTGTCGTAACAGAGCCCCCCCCCCCAAAGGGCTCACTCCGGGAGCCGAAGTTTTCCGAGGCCTCCCTGGTTTGTCTGGATGAGCCGCGTGGAAGTCCTTACGCAGGCCTGCATCCAGAATGTCTCGGGCTGGGACCCAGCACTGTTCCTCTGGTCCATACCCCTCCCAGTCTACCAGATACTGAAGTCCCCCTCTCCTCCGTCTGGAGTCTAGAATGTCGCGGACGCGATAGGCTGGGCGGCCTTCTATCTCCAACGGTTCCGGTGGGGAATCCTCCGGCACCGCTGTGGCCAAGGGGCCTGAGATCACAGGTTTGAGAAGTGAGACGTGGAAAGACGGGGTGATGCGACTGTGTCTCAGAAGGTCCAGACGATACATGACTTCATTAATTTGCCTCAGTATTCGGAAGGGCCCAATATACTTCGGTTGAAGCTTTGTGCCCGTGAGGGGTCTCAGATCTCTTGTGGAGAGCCACACCCGGTCCCCGGGTCGATAATTAGGGTGAGCCCTCCGGCGCCGGTCGGCCTTTCGTTTAGCGATGTGGGACGCCTGCACCAGCTGTTGATGGGCATGCTCCCAGACCTGTTCACTTCAGCGGAACCACTCATCCACTGCTGGCGAGTCCGTGTGAGACACGTTCCAGGGGAATAGTGGCGGTTGGTAACCCAAGACACACTGGAATGGGGTGAGCTGGGTGGCGGAATGCCGTAGCGAGTTCTGGGCGTATTCCGCCCATGGAAGGTACTTACTCCAGTCCCCTGGGTTGGCAGAGCAGTAAGTCCGAAGGAACCGTATGACTTCCTGGTTGGCCCGTTCTGCCTGTCCGTTGGCCTGGGGGTGGTAACCGGACGTGAGATTAATGGCGACCCCCATCTTCCTCATAAAGCTGGCCCAAACCCGCGATGTGAACTGTGGCCAGTCACAATCTCCTCGGGGATGCCAAAGTAGCGAAAGACGTGTTGAAACAGGAGTTCCACTGTGGTGAAGGCAGATGGGATGGCTGGTAATGGAATTAAGCACAGGGACTTCGAGAACCGATCTACGACCACCAGTATTGCGGAGTTCCCCTGCGACTTTGGCAAGTCGGCTATGAAATCGAGGGCCAGATGGGACCACAGACGTTCAGGTATGGGAAGGGCACCAACTTCCCAGCCGGGAGCGCACGTGGGCCTTTGGACTGAGCGCAAGAGGAACACGAGGATACGATGCGCTGAACCTCTCTGGGCATGTTGGGCCACCAGTACTTCTCGGCCAGCAGTTGGTAAGTGCGGCGGGCCCCCGGGTGGCCCGTGGCCAAAGTCGTGTGGGCCCAGGTGATGAGTTCGAGACGGTACCGCTTAGGCACGAACTGTTTGTCGGGAGGACAGGCTGCTGGGATTCTTGTGCTGGGAATACGGGCTAAGTTCTGTGCTAGGGGCCACTCCAGGGCGCCCACTATGCAGGAGGGAGGCATAATGTAACTCTCTTGCTCCGTCGGCCGCTCTGGGGCATAAATGCGAGACAGGGCGTCGGCCTTTGCATTCTTTGAACCAGGTCGGTAAGACAGGGTGAACTGGAACCTGGAGAAGAATAAGGACCAGCGGGCTTGGCGAGGAGTGAGCCGTTTGGCGGTTCGTAGATATTCCAGATTCTTATGGTCCGTGAAGATAACAAATGGGTGTACTGCCCCCTCCAACCAGTGTCTCCACTCTTCTAGGGCCAGCTTGATGGCCAGAAGTTCACGGTTCCCAACATCATAGTTGCGCTCTGGTGGCGACAACTTCCGGGAAAAAAAGGCCACGGGGTGTAACTTGGGACTCTCGCCAAACCTTTGCGATAGAATTGCTCCCACTCCCACCTCTGATGCGTCGACCTCCACGACAAACGGCCTGGAGGGATCCGGGTGTCTGAGAATGGGAGCTGTGGTGAAAGCCCGCTTAAGTCTCTCCAGAGCCTCCTGGGCAACTGGGGTCCACAGCAGTCGCCTGGGCTTACCTCTCAGGAGCGACGTCAGGGGTTGCGCTACTTTACTGAAGTCTCTAATGAATCTTCGGTAAAAATTTGCAAAGCCAAGGAAACGCTGCAACTGCCTGACGGTCCGCGGAGTGGGCCACTCCACGACCGCCCGAATCTTACGCTGGTCCATGGCGACTCCCCTTGGGCTAATGATATACCACAGGAAAGAGATTGTGTGCTGGTGGAATTCGCACTTCTCGGCCTTTACGTACAGCTGGTACTGCAGGAGGCGTTGCAGTACGTGCCGGACATGCTGGACATGCTCCTCCAGGGAGGTCGAATAAATCAGGATGTCGTCAATGTAGGCGATGACGTACCTTCCTAGCATGTCCCTCAGAGCGTCGTTGATCAGGTTCTGGAACACGGAGGGGGCGTTAGTGAGCCCATACGGCATGACCAGGTACTCAATGTCCAGAGGTGGTGCTGAAGGCCGTTTTCCACTCGTCCCCCTCCCTAATACGAATCAAGTTATAAGCACTGCGGAGGTCCAGCTTAGTGAAGAGGGTGGCGGACCGTAACTGTTCCAAGGCTGAGGGGACGAGAGGCAGCGGATATCGGTACTTAACGGTCATTTGGTTGAGGGCCCGATAATCAATGCATGGTCGGAGGCCCCCTCCTTTCTTCTCCACAAAGAAGAACCCAGCTCCACAAAGTAGTCCTCCTCCGCCACGTCCCTGGGCGGCACTACACTTTGTGAGCTGCCGCGCCAAGTTCGCCGTGTCGTAACAATATAATACATACTTGTATATTCACACACTACTTTATTCTATTCTATTCTACAGTCCACAGTTCAGAGAAGAAATAAATCACTCAAACTACGCTGCTGCAAAAAAAGTGTGTAATTGAACTAAACTAACAAACGTGACTGTAATGAGACCTTATCAGTACAATAACATTATATAAACAGTAAAAGAAAGCATTATATAACATACAACACTGCCTGATCCAGACACATGTACTCCACACAAATCTGAATTCAACATAACAATTCATCATCTTATTCTAACGTGAAGGACTCCGATAACACATCTGTAATAAAAATAAAAGACATTACAAAAGCGTTTGAAAAGAAGTGCATGTTTGTGCGCGACTGCGGGTAATCTAATATTACCATCAAATCTTCATCAATGGAAATATAAAAAGAAAGATGTAGCAAATTATTCATCATTGTGCAACATGAATACCACACACCCAAAGAACTCACTCTGATCGACTTAGTAAAAAAGGAGTGAATGCAACTGGGTGTCACTCCAGGTTCTACAGGGTTAAAATTACTACAAGTGCAGCAGTCATCTCACACTTTCACACTTTTACTGTCAGTCTATCTACTCTGATTTGATTTAAGCAAATTTAGGGAAATTAGGGAATGAGGGACGTCATCAAAGCTGAAAGAAGACAAATAGCAAGTCAGTTAATCAGATACTGCAGAAAGTCTCTGAAGGACACAAGCTGAAGGACAACTGTAAAAAAGCTGCAACATTGAATGTTTACGTCCTTCAAATTTCAGGTATGTTTCATTACTCTAGTGCAATAATTCAGTTATTCCCTAACATTTAACAAGGCTGAACAGATTTTACAGAGCTTGACATGTGGGATAATTTTATGATATTTGTATTCTTTATGGTTAAGCAGTGATCTTTACAGTGGCAGGTGATTACAGTTCAAAAGAACCTCATGGATCTAAGGTTTAGGAACACCAACTTTAGCCAAAGAAACAGAAATGAAACATTTAAATGACATAGTTTAAAGTTATGTTCAGGATATATTTTTTTCTTTGCCAGTTTTATATATTAGGGCTCAAAATCTACATCTTTGTGACAGTGTGTATTGTTAAAAGTGCTGTACAGATAAAATGCAGGCTCGAATGCAACTGAATTGAATGCTTTCAAAATAACACACAACATACAAGCAGTTAATGAAGAGATGAGTCTAAATTTAGTTGTATACAAACAAGATGCAAGATTGATTTAAACACAATAAACTCACCATGTTCACATTGTGTTTCCTTTGTATCACAAATGCAGCTTAAAAACACTTGTATTTAGTGAAGTGAAGGGTATTTATGGTTTATTTTTACTTTGTCTACTATGACTACTACTAATTTATATAAAACCTTTCAATGTAATTATAATAGGCTTAATTTATCTTTCAGTAAAGTAGTGTGTAAATGTCTGCATAAGCACAAAAAATGTCACGAGTAAAGGCAGAAGTGCAGGTTATTTGATGTAAATGCTGTAAATATATTAAAAATAAACTAAATTAAATTTCTAACTTCACAGTATATTCCCTATTTAAAAGCGCAGTAATCCATGCAAATTGTACTATTTGATGTCATTAATAGAGCTTTATTATTAATGTAAAGTTATACAAGTAATATGTGTATATAATGCGTATAGTCACACAAACTCAGGAGCATGAGGAGGATATGAAGGTTTTTCAGAATTTACGGGATTTCCTGAATATCACTTTGTGTAAAAGCTTGTATGAACGATTTATGAATAAATCTGTTTGTATCCAACTTGATAATTGAGGTCTGATGCGTGAAACATAAAAAGAAAGGTTTTTTTACACGTACACTTTTAGAAGATCAGAACAATGTGTTTATGATGAAGCATATTTAATAATCAATGTAAATCACTCATGAATTAAGAGAACTTTTTTTTATCATGTTAAATATATTAAATCCAGTATAAACATGTATATGTTTCCTGAGCTGCTGTTACTCACTCACGCAAGAAATTCGTACACAAATTCAGAGCACCAGCTCTAATACATAGAATGTCATCATGTAAAAGATCTGACAAAACATCGGCCCTGAAAGAAAATACATTATATGGCCAAATCTATGTGGACAGCTGACCATGATCAGACCTATATGTGAATATTGAACATCCCATTCCAGAACCATCCATATGTGTGTCTTCCCCACGCTATTGCCACAAAGTTAGAAGCAAACAATTATCTAGAACAAGAACAAATGATCAACAAGTCTAGAATGTCTTTGAATGCTTTAACATTAAGATTTATCCTTCATTGGAACTACAAGTCCTAGCCTAAACATGTTCCAGCGTGACAATGCTCCCATGCACAAAGCAAGCTCCATAAAGACATGGTTTGCCAAGGTTGGTGTGCAAGAACTTGAGTGTCCGAACTTACGAATGCTTTTATATCTGAATGAGCAAAAATCCCCACAGCCAAGTTCCAAAATCTGCAGGAAAAACTTCACTGAAGAGTGGAGGCTGTTATAGCAGCAAAGAGGGGATGGATGCCGTTGGTCCTGGAACAGGATGTTCAATAAGTACATATCGGTGTAATGGTCAGGTGTCCATATACTTTTGGCTATATAGTGTACATGGTGACTAGCACAGCCAATCAGGATAGAGAGAGTGTGAGGGTGAAAAACAAGTAAATGTATTTGAGAGTGATGTTTTTCCACAATATTATCAGTGGCACTTTTTTTCAGGACTTTTGAGTGGATATATTAATGACATGTTATGGAGAAACTGGCAGCTCTGCTACCATTGGTCACTTTGTGCGTGAATGGGTGAATGAGAAACAGTGTAAAGTGCTTTGAAACCTCTAAGGTTAAAAAAGTGCTATATATGTGCAGACCATTCACCATATAGTCAGATTCTGCTCCCCATATGTACAGTCAGATTCTGCTCTGCACATGTTGTCTTGCGTTGTTAGTTCTGTCCCCCTCGTCTTTGACCCATGTAAGTCTTGTGTTGTGATTTGTTTGATTTGAAACTGTACTTAGATTTCCAGTAACATGAAGACTTTAAATCATTTTAAGTATTTAAAAATAGACTACTTTAGATAAAGACGATTTCATTGTTTTCTGAGTAGAAGTAATACATAGTGAGGTCTGCTACTTTAGGTATAGCACAGAACACATGATATATTTGAATGAAAGAGGAATGTTTATTTTTTTATTTATAAATTTCAAAACGCATACAGAAAATACAGAATAATTACCTTGTTTTGGGGGAAACGGAGGAAACTAGTTTAGACTGTCCTTCTCTTTGTGACTGTGCTCTATTCTAACTTACATTTTGCATGGAAATTTTAAATTTTTTTATTGTAAGTCACTTCATTAGGATATATACTGTATATGTGAGACATATGTATAGAAAACAATCCTATTAAATAGCTGATCAACAATAATATTTATTTATCCAAAAAATTCAGGGCCGGACTGTAACAGGGTCCGCAGTTACAAAAACACCAGTTAAATCTGAGGTCTGGATGCTGAGGCGTTCAATTTCAGTGTTATGTCCTCAATACATTAAATCTGAATACAGTCCAGGATTTGTTTATAGAAACTGCATGGCTGCAGGCTTTATTTTTTAAAATCTTCTGATAATTAATATGGTTAAAATAGTAATTACAGTGAGTGTTTATTATTATTATTTTTTTAAACATTACAAAGTGTCACGTAATTGAACCTAATGGAGGTTAGGATGGAGGCAAGTGCAGATAAGAGCTTTTATTAAAGAGAGGCAAGCAGACAAATCCAAATCATGAGACAATAGCATGGACAAAAAACATGCAATGGGTCAGGCGATTGGCAAACAGGCACAAACTAGGCAAAACAGGAATCGAGAACAAGATCAAAACAATAACACATGAACCAAGAAACAAACACGTGGTTTATGGAAACTCACATAATACTTCGCAAAGTGCAAAGAGACACGAGGGGTTTAAATGAGAAACGTAATCAAGGGTGAACACAACAGCTGAGACTAATGACACATACGGGAAACAACCAATGACAATACAGGGGCGGAGACAGGACATAAACCATAACAATTGCACATTTAGAAAGTAAACAAAGTCAATGTCACTGAAAATATAAAAGCTCACACATCGAGCTCGCCCCTCGGGTTTCTGAGCACGATTCATGCTACAGCACTAGCTTGAGTGGAAATCGTGACACAAGGCTTTCATCACAATCAAAATAATAGCTTTTAAAATAAATCAGCCAAATGTTTTGCACCCAAATATAAATATACTGTATGCTAAAATGATCATGGGGAAAATGTAAATTTATGCCACAGTCCTAACACTGGATAAATCCAATAAAACTCTCTTCCACAGGAGTCGTCCCCATCGTCTGTCTCTCATAAGTACTATCTGATCAATCAGGGGAAAACATGGAGTGAGGTTCAAGCTTACTGTCGGGCCACATACGCTGACCTGGCGATCTGAAAAGCAATGATGATATGGTACAACTTCAGAATGAAGCACAGATATAACAGTTCAGTTCCAGCGCTTGGATTGAACTGTACGATGACGTCAATAGCTGGCACTGGTCCTTTGGAAATGAGTCATTGGGAAGTATGACAAAATGGGATCCAGTAGAGCCTGACAACAGGGGCGGACATGAAGAGTGTGTTGTAACATCTTCGACAGCTTGGTTTGACGCCCCATGTACACTGAAGTATACCGTTCTCTGCTTTGATGGTGAGGAACAACATTTGTTTCACATGGTGGTTTTGATGCTGTATATGATGTACTTATGTTAGTCTTAGCAATATCTACCTTTCTCTACCAGGAGACACATTTAACTTATAATTAATCTTCATGTTAAATATGTTTTTTTAATTCTCACAGACAGACAAACTGGCAATGGGAGTTACATTTATAACTCTAATATAATGACCTGGCTTGAAGCTCAGAGTTACTGTAGACAGCATTATACAGACCTGACCAGTGTCAGAAACACAACAGAACACCTAGCTATACAGGGACTGGTCCCTGGAAAAAATGGATTGGACTGTTCAGAGATGGCTGGAAGTGGGTAGACAAAACCAGCGTCTCTACCATCAGTTGGATGTCAGGAAAACCTGATAATGCCCTGGGGAATGAAAATTGTGGTTATGTAAATAACGGTCAGGCCGCTGATGCACAATGCTCAGATGTAATGCCTTTCTTCTGTTACTCAGGTGAGTAAAGTATTCAGTTCTAAATTTAGAAAAAAAAAAAAATGTCTTTTTAAAATATTAGTAAAATAAAATAAAAACAACTTTACTTGTGTGTTCCTGACTGTGTTTGTATGTTTTGCATTTCTACATGCAGAAATAATAAAAAAATTATTAGATTAGTGTCTCTATCAGGATTAGTGTCTCTATCCTGAATCATTTATTACTAAAAGTCTTATTCTGTTCTTCAGATCAGACAAAAACTGAAGGATCATGGGATGGCAGAGAACATCACAGTGGAATGGAGAAAGCAACCAGATGGAGTAGTTTTTCACAAGGAGAAAGAAGGAGATTAGAGCAGGAAATAAGTGTAACCTTGAAGTCTTTATGTTGAAGTGATTTTCTTTAGGTTCCTGCTCATTTTTTAATGACTGTCTTAGCGATTACAGGTATATTAATATTTAATCTCTTACTATCTCTAATAAGTGACAAGGAGGATACAGTGGCTATAAAACATGTATGCACCTTTATTACAATTAAAGGTTATTGAGGTATTAAAAATAAAATCAATATAAATCATATTTAATATTTTCCCAGCATAAATGTGAAAACAAATAAAGACTTTTTAGGGTAAAAATTTTTCAAACATTTTCAAAACATTAGATGTAATATGGAACACCGAGAAGGCCATCAACAACAAATGGAGAAAATGGAGCATCACAGTGACATTACCAACAACAGGATGTCCCTCAAAAACTGACAAAAAGACAAGAAGAATCCTTATCAGGGAGGCTGGAAAGAGATCTGTGGCACCATTACAGGAGCTGCAGGAATTTCTGGCAAGTCCTGGTAACTCCCTGCAAAGGACATCAATCTCTCATGTTCTTCACATGTCTAGGCTATGGGGTAGGGTGGCTAGATGGAAGGAAGCATTTTTAAAAAGAATCAAGATAGAGGGAATCATGGATAGCTCCAATCTGTTCTTTTCTAAGACCTGTAGGCGTCTGTTAGACAGCTGAAGATGTAGATAAAAAGTTCACCTTCCAGCACGATAATGACCCAAAGCACAAATCCAAGTCAACAATGGAATGGCTTCAAACGAAGAAGAGCTACATTTTGGAGTAGTCCAGTCCGAGCCCAGATCTAACCCTATCAAAACCCTGTGAAATGACTTGAAGAGGGCTGTGCACAGGAGATCTCCTCACGCTTTGTTTAGACTTGAAGTTAGCAGACCCTTACCCAAAAAGACTGAGTGCTTTATTACAAGCAAAACATGCTTTAACAAAGTATTAGTTAATTAGTAAATTAGTTACACACTTGTTTATCCATGTTATTGAAAGGGGTTTTTCTTCTTTCTCCCCATTTCTGTTTGTTTTTCCCTTGGTTAATATATCACATTAAAGGTGGAAAAAGATCTAACATAATTCATCATGGTTTAATTTTTTTACAGAGGTAAGCAGGGGTGTGTACACTTTTTATAGCCACTGTAGCACTAGTAATCTCTGGTGGAAAGTTTTAGATTTTATTTAAATTAAATTGAGGGTGTTACACATTTAAAAAGACCTTTAGACTGAAAGAAAATTGTAAAGTAGTAAATGTCTATTGTACTATCTGTAATTTGGTTGTGAAGGTGTAAATAAAGTTATTAAATGATTTTACTGTTTCTTGTTTTGGAGCAATGCCCACTATGTCAAGAACCTGGATAATGTGTATTTGAATATAATTTCTAGCATCTTGACTAGCTTACTGCACACACAACATTCTTCTGTCCTTTTACCTACTCTGCATTCTACAATAATCTAACATTTTATTACATTAAACTGTTAATATATCAGTATTGCAAAATCTTTTCATTTAAGTTTTTAGATTTTTTTTTTGTTTTGTACCTTACATGTTATAAATTGGTGCGCATGTTGGCTTAGCACGGTGGTTAGCATGTTCGCCTCACACCTCCAGGGTTGGGGGTTCGATTCCCACCGTGGCCCTGTGTGTGTGGAGTTTGCATGTTCTCCCCGTGCTGCGGGGGTTTCCTCCAGGTACTCCGGTTTCCTCCCCCAGTCCAAAGACATGCATGGTAGGCTGATTGGCATGTCCGTAGTGTATGAATGGGTGTGTGAATGTGTATGTGATTGTGCCCTGCGATGGATTGGCACCCTGTCCAGGGTGTACCCTGCCTCGTGCCCGATGCTTCCTGGGATAGACTCCAGGTTCCCCGTGACCCTGAAGAAAGGATGGATGGAAGTTATAAACTGCAGGCATATTTGATCATAAGTTCATTATAATAGTCCAGTGGATAAAATCAGTAGAGTTCGTTTTATTTCTCTGGTTGGTGGACACATGAAAAATCAGGTCACTGAAAATACTTGTCTGACTATGAGTACAAAAACTAATATCCTGGATAAGTAATGTAATGAATCTACATGGAAAAGTCCATAAAACTGAAGTGGAGTACCATTAAATCTATTATTAAATAATTAAGAGTACAGCATGATCACAACTCTGCATAGAGAAACCTTCCCACAAATAGCCAGATATACCTGATATACCAGATATAAAATCAATTGCTCAGATTTTCAGCAAGACAAGTACTGTAATAGACATCAGATGCAACTCGAAACCTTATAGATCTACAAAACCTGCATACATCTCTCTCACAGGCTTAAATGCTAATCTAAATGGCTTGGACATGGGCAGAATGAGATGTATCCACTCATGAACATACTTACTTGTGGGAAATAGCAAAGTGAATAGATTGTGATAAATTTTATACCATTATTGTTCTCGAAACTCTGAAACTTTTTTTGGAGCAATTGTTAAGTCATAAACATAGGTGTTCACTTTGAAATCTATTCATATTTTAAAGGTTTGTATAACAAACTGCTGCCACTCTGACAGTCATCATGAAACATGTACTTGTCTGTCTGAACTGATCCCTTTTAATTGTAGTGGCCAGTGTAATTACTGAGACAGTGCAATGTCATGTAGATATTCAGGGGTTCAGTAAAGAATACTGATTAACCAAAGCTTTTGTTTGTGCACTGTTCATGCCATGTTCTCTAGGTGTTTCCTCAGGATGTAGCATGTGATGTCTCACTGGTACTCAATACCACTGTCTTAGTGCATGAACCGGCATGAGCTATTAAAATACTTAACACTTTCTCACAGCACACTTGCATTCCATTCGTTGGTGGAATGGAAATCATTTTATCAGACCTTTTCTATCAGTATAAACATGAATTAGTTTGTTATAAGGTTAGTCAGGAAGGTGTTGGGTTTCTGTGTGTAGAGTATCATGACTATGTTTAGAGTCCCCTATTTTCCCCTAAAATGTTTGATTGTTTTCACTTAATTTTTATATATGCTGTAATTCACACTAAGGGTGGAAAAAGTTCTGACGTAATTTATCTTAGTTTCATTTTTTACATCACAAAACCTCCCATTTTAACATGGATGTGTTGACTTTTTATATCCATTGTACTTATATAAAAGTTACTGCACTTTTAAATATGGATGCTGTCAAGTTTAAATAGCTTGTGTATATGTAGTTACACACACACTTTTATAAAACCCAGTCATTTCATATTAACGGCATTAACTAAAGACATTAAACATATATATTAAAAAAGACCAACATAAATCCATAAATTAAGACAAAAAAGTAGGAAGCACTCAGATGGTGTGTATGTTTGGTCTGAGCCACCACTAAGTGACTGAAAAATGACCACTCACATGGCATGTCTCTGCAGTGTGTCGTATTGTGCTGCGTATTTGTATTCTGTTTTCCTAACATGGCATCAGGGAGGGTGTGAGGGATTTTTGGCTGAGAATTATTCACATATTCATTTCTGTAATTTGGTTCCAGATTTTGGCCTTTCGGGTGCTGTTATACTTTTAATGAGTTTTCTTTTTATTGGCATAGACTTGAGTCAAAATAACTTTCATGTTTACCTCTGAGAAGGTGAAGTGTGATTGTCTTTCAATTGAATTTACTGTCAGTTTCTGTGAGCTTCGCCTTTTATGGAGTTTTGTGGGTGTCACCAAATCCAAATCAACTGTGCTGTGCACAAGCCTGGTAATTTATGTGTGATTGGGTTTTCATTTGAAAAACAAATCAGTTTAAAATGTTAAGGATTGTGTACAGTGCTTTTCCCCCCTGATTTCACAACTCCTTACAGCTATTAAGACTGTTGATGTGTTTTGAACATTAGTATAGAAAAACACAGGAATTTAACTACCCTTTTCTTGTACCATATGCTTGTAGCTATTGGGAGAGACTATACAACTGCTCGAGAATCTGTTCCGAGGCCTGTTGATATATAAAAATGACTTATCCTTGATTACTTATCTGCTTCATTGAATCATAATTGGCAGCCACACTGATGCTTCCAGTTCATACTCTTGAGCAGCCATTACCCATCTCAGCCATTGCTGGCTGTTCTCTAGCAACTAATCCAGCATTAATCAGACGTCCTTATGCAGAGCACCTTATAGAGATGGAGGCGCTATCAAAAAAACATCCTCATGCTAGTTTACTAGGTCAGGGACTAAGAGCATCATCAATAACATTTAGTGTTAGACGTTTTATATTATTGACATTAATTAAATAATATTAAAATAAATAAAGTGAGCCAACACAAACCCATAAATGAACTCATCAATCAATTGTGACAAAGAAATGGTGCTATATAAACAGAGGACGGGCCGGTCTGTATGCGCAGAGCCGTAAACCATACAAAATCCCTCAGCTGACAAAAGATTTAGCGCTCTCTTATTATTAACATCATAAATTTATCATTTTTTTATTGGCATAGAAATCAGTCCAAAAAATTTCCACTTCTGTTTTTCAGAGTTTACCCTCATTGTTCATTTCGTGTCCCAGCTGTCTCTGCACGTCACAACATGCAGAATAGCTGTGTCAAATACACGCTTGCACATGCAAGAATTTCCAAAACTTCTGTAAAACCAATTTTTTTTTTGTTTTAGTTTAGGCAAATATTTACGCACAACTAGTTGTATGTCACATGAGTGATTTGGATTCTCTTATTTGATCATTTTATTAAAAAATGTTCAATGTTTAAGTACCAGAATGTATATATATATATAAAAAAAGAGTTTCTGTAATGTTTTCTATTATTTATTTTCAAAATCATCATAGAGAATAATTAGAATAATGACATTTCAAAATATATGTTTTGCATTTTAATAGATTAATCCTGTTTTAATTGACATTATTTGTGTTTGTAACCAGTTTAGTTTAGATTTTAATTAAATATACCATTATTCGCATTTAAGAAACATTAATAAAATAAGATTTGTATTGGAACATGACTTATTAGATGAGTAGTTATGATTTTACTCTTTTTTTCTATGGTCCAGTAACAGCTTGGCTATTGCAGGGTAAGAGAGCTGTAGCTTGTGAATAGATGTCAAGTTTATTCAAGTAAACAAGAACAAAGCCCTCAAAAAATAAAGAAATGAAACCTGCTACTGATCCTATGTGTGTGAATTTCTGAGCATCAGTGAGTCATTTATTTTGGTTCTTTTTTTCAATAGTCTGCATGTAAATATAATTACCTAGACAAAGATATGTGTAAAAGTGTTTATGCAATTAGTATTGTGTTAATAAACAAGAACTTGTGATGCATATTTACTGATTACAAGTCTTTTAAAAGATAAAATACATATGAACAGCGTACAATAGAGGTACTGCCGCAAGGTCTATAACTATAGAATTAATTTATTTTTGTTGCATGAATATATAGCCATAGATTACAGACCTGTTAGGTTACACATATTTTAATGGATGTTTAATGTTACAAATACACTAAATACTAGATTCAACTTGCATACTAGATCCCGTACCTACATGTTTGTTTAAACAGATTTGTCCAGGAGTAATTGAACCACTTTTAAATATAATCAATTCTTCCCTAAGCACTGGCTATGTACCTAAATCACTTAAATTAGCAGTTATTAAACCCTTGATTAAAAAACCTGATCTTGACCCGTCTCAATTGTCCAGCTATAGACCAATATCAAATCTCCCCTTCATCTCTAAGATTTTAGAAAAGGTTGTAGCAAAGCAGTTATGCTCGTACTTAGATAGGAATAACATTCATGAAATGTATCAGTCAGGATTTAGACCTCATCATAGCACAGAGACAGCATTAGTTAAAGTAGTAAATGACCTTCTACTGACCTACGATCAGGGTTGTGTCTCGCTGCTTGTGTTACTCGACCTTAGTGCAGCTTTTGATACTATAGATCACACTATTCTCCTTGATAGATTAGAAAATGTTGGTATTAAGGGAACAGTCCTCTCCTGGCTCAGGTCTTATCTGACCGATCGTTATCAGTTCGTAGATGTAAATGGTGAATTCTCCATGCGTACTGAAGTTACTTTTGGAATTCCACAGGGTTCTGTTTTAGGCCCACTGCTCTTTACTTTATATATGCTACCCCTAGGTCAAATTATTCGTAAACATGGAATTATCTTCCACTGTTATGCTGATGATACACAGTTGTATGTTTCAGTGAAGCCAGAGGACAGACAGAAGCTTAGTAAAGTTGAGAATTGTGTAAAGGACATTAGACATTGGATGTTAACTAATTTCCTTCTACTTAATTCTGATAAAACAGAAATACTTTTATTAGGCCCACGTGTAGCTAGAAGTAATCTTTCTGATCTCACAGTTACTCTGGATGGTCTTTCTGTTTCATCATGTACAGCAGTTAAAGACCTTGGAGTGATTATTGACTCCAGTCTATCATTTGATGCTCATGTAGATAATATTACTAGGATAGCTTTCTTTCATCTCAGAAATATTTCTAAAATAAGAAACATATTGTCATTACATGATGCGGAAATATTAGTTCATGCATTCGTCACCTCTAGATTAGATTACTGTAATGCCTTACTGTCTGGATGTTCCAGTAGGAATATAAATAAGCTCCAGTTAGTCCAGAATGCAGCTGCTAGAGTCCTAACTAAAACTAGAAGATATGACCATATCACACCGATATTATCAATACTGCATTGGCTCCCAGTAAAATCTCGCATTAACTATCAAATACTTTTATTAACCTATAAAGCACTAAACGGTCTTGCGCCACAATATCTAAGCGACCTTTTGGTTTTATATGATCCGCCACACCTACTTAGATCAAAAGATGCAGGCTATTTGACGGTACCTCGAATAGTGAAGGCTACAGCAGGGGGGAGAGCTTTCGCTTATAGAGCCCCACAGTTATGGAACAGTCTTCCTATTAGTGTTCGGGACTCAGACACAGTCTCAGTGTTTAAGTCTAGGCTTAAAACATATTTGTTTACTCAAGCCTACCCTGACTAGATTCTGTTCTACTACTTCGCAGTCATAATTATCTTTTTTCTCCCTCTCTCCTTTCGCCGAGCCCCACACGAATTTATGGAGATACGAGAGATCCAGATCCTTTCTGCCTCTGGATGGAGCTCAAATCTTCTCTAATTCCAGACTGCTGGGACTACGGCTGCTCCTAACGCCATACAGACTTCATATAAATCCATAATGAACTTTTTCACACTATCTATTGTTACCCAGATGAGGATGGGTTCCCTTCTGAGTCGGGTTCCTCTCAAGGTTTCTTCCTCTTAAAACATCTTAGGGAGTTTTTCCTTGCCACCGTCACCACTCAGTGGCTTGCTCAGTTGGGATAAATTCACACCTTTTATATCTGTATACCATGTTGATATTTCTGTAAAGCTGCTTTGAGAATGTCTATTGTAAAAAGCGCTATACAAATAAAATTGAATTGAATTGAATTAAATAAATCTAAATACTTAGCCATTAAATAATATTACTTCATATATACATATTGGATAAATGATAAAGCTTTAGTTTCTGTGAAAAAGTTAGACAAATTCTTGTTAATAATGGATCTACAGGGTACAGGAAAATATGAACATTCTTATCATGAGTGATGAAGTACATTTATAAACATAAGTTGATTATTATATCCTTAACAACTTAGGTTCTCTTTCAAAGGGAACTTCGCCGTTGCATTTAGCATAACAGTATGGGAACGCCTTGCGCGCGTGACCGGTATCTGAAGCGTGTGTAAAATCATGCCTCTACTTATAGGCCTGCCATGATCAGGTGACGTGGTAATTAAGCGCGTCGCATGATATATATATATGGCACCTGTGACCCACGCCGCCTTATTATCTTCAGCGAGACTGCGTAGCTGTTGTTTGTGTGACAAAAACGCTTAATTTCTACTCGATATTTTCTCAAAATCTCTAAACTTTTCTATCCCTTCTTTAGAAAAAAAGAAAAGAGAGGGACGTAATGAGCGAGAATGAATTCAGGCAGTGTGTTACAGCTTGCTCCCGTTTCATCACGGGGAATAGCGCACACGTTCTGGGTGAAGTGTTAGCGGTGTAGTATGCGATGGCGGCCTCGAAAGGCTGCGCATGGTAACGCCCACATTAAGCAGCTCGACTCGCGCTCTTCTCGGAAGCCGAAGCGAGTCGGGTTTCAGAGCCTCGCGGATGTGGGCCGGCCGCTGCAGAGGCAGCTAACCGTCTCAGGTTCGGGGGATCTCTTATGGATCCGGAAGAGGAGCCGGAGACGAGCGCTGCTCTATCTCTTGCTCTGTCTTCCGGGTTCGGCTCTCCGCTGGATTTTGGAGCTCGCGTCGTGACTCCTCCTTCCGCTATGGAAAGCCAAAAGGGGAAGGGTGGAAAAAAAGGGGAAAAAACACACACAAAAATAATAGCAATAATTCCTCGCTGACTCCGAGGAGCCAGAAGGATGTGAAAAAAATCTGAGAGCAGCATATAAAGAGCTGCTTGAAGTGATTACTAAGGCTGGATCAGCTTTTTTTCTCCCCAGTGAAAGTAAATCGCTCACACTGCAGAAGCTCCCCTGTCTTCCAGAAGTGCATGACAAAAATATCAGGCTTCTGGTGGAAAACCATGCATAAGTCATATTTATAACCCCATGATGTTGGATTATTCGGCCATTGTGGGGAATGAATGGCATGGCCATTTAGCTATGCTGACGGTGGAGGAGGCGCTTGTGAGCTACCTCTCTCCATTTACAGCAGGTAATTAGGGGGGCCGGCTTTGCCATCCAAACCACCGTATAAGGCCACCGTGGCATGGGTGCGCAAGCCTATGCAGTAGTAGTCTTGCTTGTGGGTCACTGCAGACAATGACAGTGTTGCAGGCCTACCAAGTAGACCTGCTGAGTGAGCTCGACATATGGCGACATTCAAAAAAGCCAGTTCCTTCCCTGTTGTCTCGAGCTCACCTGGGCATCCACGAGTGGAGCCTGGGCCAGCACTAGTGCGAGGGAGACCCAGAAGGCAAATATGGCAGCCCGCCAACCCCTGCAGACAGCCAGGGGAACCGGGCGGCCATAGTTGCGGTCTGCTACTAGGCCTGATCTGAGAATGGTCATAATGCCCAAGCAGTCAAAGAAGAGTGGTCCTGAGGGGCCGTGGAGGGACGTATCAGGGGACATGAGGTTGTTAGGGCAGGTAGCCCCCAGTGCTACTGTAGGGCCTCCCCTAGCCAAGGCGCAGTTCCCATGTATTCAGTGTTCTCTGGTCAGAGAGCTGTCACAGGGCAACGAAAATCTGATGCTTTCCCTCCAATAGAATGTGGAATACTTAATGTCACTAAAAGGCCATCGGGCAGCGTGGAAACTACTGCCAAATGTGTCTCCATGGGTTCTGTCTACCGTAGAAAAGGGTTACCGGGTCCAGTTTATAGCTCAACTCCCCCGGTTCAGAGGTCTGCTCACCACAGTAGTCAGCACAGACCAGAGCCCGACGTTAACGCAGGAAGTAAGTTCCCTTTTGGACAAAGGGGCCATAGAACATGTACCCCGTTCCCTAATTGAGGTTTTTACAGCCGTTATTTCCTGGTCCGCAAAAAAGGTGGGAGTATGAGGCCAATTTTAGATCTGCGTCATCTGAACCGTACTCTTCGGACATACAGGTTCAAGATGCTGACGCTCAAACTTATCGGGCCACAGATTCACTTTGAGGACTGGTTTGTGACGACAGATCTGAAAGATGCATATTTCCACATAGGAATATTGCCCAGCCACAGGAAGTTCCTGAGGTTTGCGTTTGGAGACAACACATACCAATTTCGGGCTCTTCCCTTCGGGCTAGCTTTATCCCCTCGCACCTTCACAAAGTGCATGGGTGCTGCTCTGGCTCCCTTGCGACTCCAGGGCATCCATGTACTAAACTACCTGGAGGACTAGTTAATTCTAGCACGATCCAGGGAACAGGCGGTTCAACATCGAGATGTTGTTCTCGCCCACATGAGGAGCTTGGGGCTCAGGTTGAACCTCAAGAAAAGTATGCTTTCTCCAGTGCAGCGGACAACTTTTCTAGGGGTTATATGGGATTCTACTATGATGAGGGCGTTTCTATCCCCAACACACATAGGATCGATCCTATCAACTTTGAGGAAGATAAAGCTAGGTCTGGGCATACCCTCCAGTCTCTACGAGAGACTGTTGGGGCTTATGGCAGCAGCAGCCAACGTCATACTATTGGGCCTATTGCACATGAGACCATTGCAGTGGTGGCTGAAATGTCGGGGGCTTCATCCGAGAATGAAACCTCTGAGAGCAATCAGTGTCACGCGGCGATGCCTATGTGCTCTGAGTAATTGGAGGTGTCCGCAGTTTCAAGCCTCGGGTCACACGCTAGGGGCATCTCCTTAATGCAAGACAGTAATGACAGACACGTCCCTCATGGGCTGGGGTGCAGTCTTACATGGCTGTCCAGCTCATGGTCTTTGGAGCGGCCCTCATCTGGAGTGGCATATAAATCGCCTAGAGATGCAGGCCGTATTCCTAGCACTGAAATTCTTTGTTCCACAGTTGCGAGGTCACCATGTGCTAGTTGTGTCAGACAAC
Organism: Ictalurus furcatus; assembly: GCF_023375685.1. Taxonomy (NCBI): domain Eukaryota; kingdom Metazoa; phylum Chordata; class Actinopteri; order Siluriformes; family Ictaluridae; genus Ictalurus; species Ictalurus furcatus. Next base: position 29,058,885 of record NC_071267.1, on the reverse strand, counting down.
ACAGTGGTGGTCTCATATATCAACCACCAGTTGCGTTCACGCCCCCTGTTCAGGCAGGCGCAACTAATCCTTCTCTGGGCAGAGGGAAAGATCTTGTCAGTGAGTGCAATGTACATTCCGGGCAGCCGGAATGTGGTGGCAGACATCTTGTCGAGGCAGGGGCTGAGGCCCGGGGGTTGGAGGCTCCATCCACAAGTGGTGAAGTCCATATGGCGGTGGTTCGGACAAGCGGAAGTGGATGTGTTCGCCTCTGAGGAGACAACACACTGCCCGCTGTGGTTCGCCCTCACTCCTCCCTCACCATTGGGGCTGGACGCCATGGTGCACACGTGGCCGAGGTCACGTCTATATGCTTTTCCCCTGATCGCTCTGCTCCCACAAGTTCTAGCGAGAGTTTGCCAAGACCGTCTACATCTACTGCTAGTAGCACCTTATTGACCAGCTCGAATATGGTTCTCGGAGATAACTTCCCTGCTCGACAGTACTCCTTGGGAGATTCCCATCCGCAGGGATCTACTGTCCCAAGCCGGAGGGCTGATTTATCACCCTCGGCCAGAACTATGGAAATTGTGGGTCTGGCCCCTCAGGGCCACCAGCTCATAGATTCTGGTCTCACGACTGAGGTTTTAGAGACCATGTTAAACACTAGAGCACCATCCACAAGGAAATTGTATGAGCTCAAGTGGCGGCTTTTTGTCTTGTGGTGTGAGGAACGTCAGCTAGACCCAGTGAACTGCGCAATAGCTACAGTCCTGGAGTTCTTACAAGAACGTTTCTCAGCAGGGTTGGTTCCTTCTACAATCAGGGTTTACATGGCCGCCGTTTCGGCCAGCCACGCCCCTGTTGATAGAGCCTCTGTGGGGCAACATCCTTTAATTTCGACGTTCACGCGTGGTGTCAGACGGCTGAGGCCCATCTGCAGGCCGCACATACCTTCCTGGGACCTTTCTGTGGTCTTGGAAGGTCTGTCAGGGGCCCCACTTGAGCCCTTAGAGTCAGCCTCTGAGAAGCTTCTGCCTCTAAAGGTAGCTCTTCTGGCCCTGACATCTCTCAAGCGAGTGGGAGGTCTACAAGCTCGCTCTGTTGCCCGTTCCTGCCTTGACTTTGCCCCTGGATTAGCCAAGGCCTCCCTGTATCCTAGGCCGGATTATATTCCTAAAGTGCCTACATCGGCTGCCCACCCTGTGGTGTTGCAGGCTTCCTGCCCTCCTCCGTTCCTCACACCGGAACAAGAGAGGATGCACCTGCTGTGTCCAGTAAGGGCTCTCTGTACTCACGTCCACTGCTCCAGCCAGTGGCGTAAGTCGGAGCAGCTGCTGGTCTGCTTTGGCAGCAACAGTAGAGGTGATGCTGTGTCAAAGCAGCACATCTCTAATTGGATAGTGCAAGCAATCTCTATGGCTTACGAGGTACGTGGTCTCGCCACGCCTCTGGGCATAAGAGCTCATTCCACTAGGGCAGTCGCCTCCTCGAAGGCTTTGTCCAAAGGGGTACCCTTGCAGGATCTGTGTGCTGCTGCAGGATGGTCTACGCCACACACATTCGTTATTACAGCCTGGATATTCATTACACCCCGGGTTCGAGTGTCTCGCAGTGACCCTCGGGCTTGGGTATTTTTGAACAAGCCGTACACTCGGTATGACTGAGTGGGTATTCCTGTTCCCATGCTGTTATGCTAAATGCAACGTCGAAGTTCCCTTTGAAAGGGAACATCGGGGTTACACATGTAACCCTGTTACCTGAGAAGGGAACGAGACGTTGCATAGCTCTGTCATACCAGGGCAGGCCTGTGAATTGCGTCTTCGCTTCAGATAATAGAGGCTGGCGGAGTGGTTCACAGGTGCCATATATATATATATATAATGCAACGCGGTGAATTGGCACATCACCTGATCATGGCAGGCCTATAAGTAGAGGCATGATTTTACACAAGCTTCAGATACCGGTCACGCACGCAAGGCACTTCCCATACTGTTATGCTAAATGCAACGTCTCGTTCCCTTCTCAGGGAACAGGGTTACATGCGTAGCCCCGACGATTTGTTCATATATCTATTTGATAATCTACCCATTTTATTGTATGCCTATTAATGTTGTATTAATTAAAGTTATAACAGCTGGGTTTTGGTAAAAAAAATAAACATACTTTATTGTTAATGTTTTTGCAACAAAAAATGTGAATGTATTTTAAAAATTGGAAAACTGATTAAAGGTTCTTAACAAATAACAAAGTGCAGGATTTATAACAAATAACAGGATTTGCTAGATTAAATGGAAGAAAAATTAATACAAAATAATGATAATATTCTACAAATATTAAACTTAAAATAATGATAATATATCTCCTATAATGCCCTGGCTGCACTGACATTGTGCTAATGATATATGATTATATTTCACTAGCAGTCTGACAGAAATGTCTGTTGCTTTTTTCTGTGCTCTTGCGAGTGTTTGCTTTGCTTGTATCTGATCTGTATTCTGTATTAGATCTAGTTCAGAATGCCACAGCCCATGTCCTACACAGATAAATAAAATAAAGTCAAAGCTAATAACCCCAAGTTATATCACATTACTTGGCTGTCTATTCATTTCTACATTAACTGCAGAGTCTTGCTCATGGCTTTTAAAACTCTGAATAGTTCTATGCAGTATGTGTAATCACTAGGTGCAGTATAAATATGTTGTTTTCCCCCTAAACATATTTGAGGACATGACACATCACAGGGTTATTCTGATATTCACTTCTCAGCTTAGCATTTACACAGAAATATGCTTTACTGTGAAATTATTCTGAAATGCATGGGTCACACTTGGAGGTCACAGTTTTCCCTGGTCTCATTTTCTACTGTATTCTTGTTTTGTTTCTCCTTGTGGAACACCACTCCACCAGGTTCCTCTCTCCATTTCACCGTATTGATCTCTGCCATAAAACGATCCTTCATTATCTGCTTGATCTGGAGAACAGAATAAAACGTTCAGTACTAAATAATGAAGGATAGAGGCACTAATCTCCTGTGATATCTGTAAAAATGCTACAGAAAATTAACACAACAACCAGATTATGATTACAATGGAGTGTGTACTGTATGTGTCAGAACTTCATAAAGACTCGGGTCTGGTTGCAGTAACGGGGCGGAGAATGGACAATACGGAATAAGTACTGTACCTGCTCCAAGCCTTTTCTGCAGGATCATTCATATCCTGACTGGACTGAAAATTCAACCTTACAATTTGTTGTTTTCCAGAAATTCCTGGTCATAGAAATGTAAAGAAATGCAAATACATGAACATACAATTAAACGTACATTGTAAAAACAGTTTAAATTTGCCTAAATGTGAGTATGAATAAAACTTGTACTCACCTGAGTAACAGAAGAAAGGCATTATGTCTGAGCAGAGTGTATCTACAGCCTGACTGTTATTTAAATAGCTGCAATTTTCATAATTTAGACTATCAGGTTTTCCTGACATCCAACTGATGGTAGAGTATGGTTGGTATGGTTGGTATGGTCTACCCACTTCCAGGCGTCTCAGAACAGACCAATCCAGGCCTGACTGTTGTTCACCAGTCCCACTATAACTGTGCTTTCTGTTTCATCACGTACACTGGCCAGGTCTGTATAATGCTGTATACAGTAACTCTGAGCTTCAACCCATGTCATTGAATTGGAGATATAAATGTACCTGTCAGTGCCAGTTTTACTGTCTGTGAGAACTGAAAACACATACCACTTATGTTAATTACAATTTTAAATTATTGTCTCATAGAAGAGAAAGATGAACAGATTACAAGATGGCTAAAAGTAAGAACAGTACTAAATGTCCTAAATATCAAAGTTCAATGTTTTTTATTCTGTTAAGTTTGTCTGTTGCTTGCTTTAAAGTATATATTAAATGGTCTCAAAGATTTGCTAATATGTGTAATATTTTTGACATTTTATAGTACAGGTACGTTTAATGAAATCACTGAGCGCACACAGTTTAGAAGTCTAGAACCTTCTTTACTGACAAAATAGCAATGTGAGATATTTGGTTTCTTACTATCAAAGCACAGGGAGGGAAATGTAAGGGTACATGCTGCATCCAGCCAACCCTTAGAAGATATTGTAACACACTCTTCATGTCTGTGCCAGTTGTTAGGTTCTAGTGGCAATTTCCAATTTGACATATTTCCTAGTGGCACATTTCCAAAGGACCAGCGCCAGCTGTTGAATTGAACTGTTGTATCTTTGCTTCATTCTGAAGTTGGAGCATGTCGTCATTGCTTTTAATGATCGCCAGGTCAGTGTATGTGGTCCAACAGTAAACCTGAGCATCACTCCATGTTTTCCCCTGCTGGATCAGACAGTACTTACGAGAGACTGAGAGGACGATGGGGAAGACTCCTGTGGAGAACAGTTTAAAAGGTTTCATGTAATGCTTTCAACATGAATGATCTTTTTATTTTGTTTTATTTATTTTTTATTAACATTTGAAATCTACACTCCAAAAATAAGTGAAAAAAACACTAAAAGGTAACACTTTATAATTTATTTCTTGCAGTAGCCACATAACCGAATAAAAAAAAAAGTAAACATTGACGTCCCTCTCTAAAATTAGTTGAACACAGTATACTACGATCTATCAGCCTTAAATTTGACTAATTATAAAATATTTCCTCAGCTGTGACTTAGTCATTTAGGGGTCATTTAGATAATCATATCATTTGCACAATTTGCTTGAGAGATAAAGCAGGATTTTGTGTGTTTATTAAACAGTGTACGTTTGACTAAATATTTAAAGGTGCAGTAGGTGATGTTGTATTCTAACTAATCATATAGATATGCTGAAAAAATATGTAGAATGTGATAAAAGAAAAACAACAATGGTTTAAACCTTGCGCATCAATTTAAAAGTTACTCAGGTCCATAGAGGACAAAAATGCCCATGTCCAAAAACTTATGTATTAATATTTTTTTCCACTTTCACTGACGTCAATTTTTTTTTTTTTTTTTTTTTTTAACCAGCATCAGTTTTAATCATAATTACCAAACATTCATTCATTTTCAGTATTATAACCCTTTAAATTCTGGTTTGTTTACATAGTGCCACAGATGGGGTTTTTTTATGAAAAAAAAGAAAAATAGTCATTATTTTCCATATACTAAATGCTAAGCAGAATTTTTTTTTAAAAAAAATTATCATTCATTTTAATGCATTCATATTTTTTATGGAGTGTCAGATTTGAAAAAAAACAACTACAAAAAAAAAAACAAAAACAAACAAACAAAAAACCTACCACTCAGTCCATAAAGGACAAAATGTCCATGTCAAAAAACTGTCATATTTCTATATTATAAATTATTTATTCTTATATTTTGAGATACAGGATTTTTTATTTCCATGAGCTGTAAAACAAAAAAAAAAAAGGCTTGAAATAGTTCACTTTGCACCTGTCTTTTCCACTTGAGAAAATACTAAACATTTCAGATTTTTTTTTAAAAAAAATCAATGTTTTGAAACCTTGTCAACAAATTAAAAGCCTATTAACACAGAACACATGATTTTATACTTAAACGTCATGGGGATTAAATATTGCAGTTTGAACAGGTTTCAATGGGGACATTTTTGCCTTAAGGTCCTGAGTGGAACTATCTTGTGTATCCAGTGTAAAATAGATTTATGAACGCAAATGAGGGTGAAATATTAAAATTCCAATAAAAATACACACCTTTTGCAATTTTTATGCTGTTTGCATTAACACAGACAAAATAATAATAATAAAATGTCCATCACGGACGCACAAGGGTTAAGCTGTGACCTCAGGAGGAAAGTATTACATGTCTGAGAAAACCCCTTTAGAAAACTGTTAATGGTCCAGAATGCATGTTTGTGTTTACATGGCCATCCTGTCAGTCCTTTTATAGACATTCCCTCACACTCCTTCACGCTGCTAACATGCTAATACCATTTATTACACTTGCATGTTTATAGTGTTATGTAGTGTGCTTAAAAGTGATGTCATGAAAATCCTTGCTAATGCTAACTCTAGTTGAAGCACTTTGTGTTCATAGGTAGGAAAAGAGGAGCGAGCTCAGAGAGTAAAATAATCATTCAAATCTTATTCAGCTCCACCTGTTTAACCCGACAGAGCCCTAATCTATATAAATTTTGAGAAATCTTACCTAATGCACCTTTAAACAATCACTAAAACATTATTAAGGAACATGTATTACATGTTAAATTATGGCTTTGTTTGTTTGTTCAAAAAACTCAAACTAGACTCTTGTATTGGTCCATAAATGGGGATGGGAAAATGACTAATAAATACATTATTATTTGTGATAATGTACAATTGAGGATTTATTAATACCTAGATATGCAGATTATTGTGCAATAATTACTCATCTAAAAATTCACATCTTATTAGTGTATAACTTTCCAAATGTTATATCTGTAATTTGTAGCTGACCTGCATTTCATCACTTTAAAAACTTATAAAAGTTGATTGTCACTAAAACTACAAGATGTATTCTATATTGTTCTATATAGTGCAGAGAGAAGGACAACAATCAAGGACTCTAGTCAGCCAAACCATGGCCTGTTCTCACCACTACACTCAGGCAAAGGCTACCGCGGCATGAGGACCAACTCTGAGACCTTCAGGCTCAGCTACACTCCACAAGTGACTATAGCTCTGAAAGGGACCTCATTCAGGCATAATGTCTTAAACTTAAACTCTACATCACACACACTGATTAGGACATCCATATCACATTGACATTCATATACACAATGTGTATCATTTTTGCACGTATCAGATTCACGTTCAATCTGTATTAGAATATTTATTGTTTATTATTTATTGCACTGTATTTTCCTGCACAGTTGTGCACTTTATGTCTTATATCCTACGTGTAGCATTTGCACAGTTCAGGAACTTGCGATTCAGAATTTGACTACAATACACTGTATAACTCTCTGTATGTGACAAATAGAAAACTTCAACTTGAATAGGCCTCCAATTTAGTAGATCTTTAGGAGAACGATACACCTCAACAATTGGATGTTAATGTTACGTGATCTGTAATTAACAAGTAGTCATTATATAAGGGATAGGGTTAGTTCGTAGCTCTATAGGAGAAACGCAGATCATACTTACTGAGTAATTAACCATTATTCTTTGGTTCTTAATTATAGTAACTTAAGTGTTAATGAGGTCCTGTTCTGTTCATTTCCTCCTGCATTATGACCTCTGAGGGCTTTGGAACAGTATTGTGAAGTGTTACTAGAATCTAACCAAACAACTTCATACCTATACATTTCTCTAGAGACATTACATATTTTTACATTTTTCCTCTCATGTTTCTATTTCCATTGATTCTTCATCACTGATGTTCTGCTGAGGAACTCAGAATCTGTGTTATGAAGGAGACAGTAAAGAATCCTCTGTATCCTCGGAGCCTCTTCTAATGTTTATCTATCTGTTTTTAAAAGGAGTCTCATGCAAAACAGCGGACATTCTTAACAATACGGCAATCGAGTGTTTTCAGAAGATTTCATTCTGATTGGCCAACACTGATTTCCATGTCAAATAGACAAGGAGTCTCTGTTCAAACCAATTCAAGTAGTTAATCTTACTGGAACATTTATTAATGATTGTTAAGTACTCTGTACAGAGTGGTTGTGGTCTAAAATTATTTGTCCATAACTTTAAAAAGATGTGTTGTATAAAAATATTTCTACCGTATCACTTTAGAGTGTCTCCTCTTAGGTAAACTCTTTCTTTCTCACCTTTTCAGTAGACCCTGATAGCATTGTGCACAAAAGGATGAACGGGTTCCTGTTAGCAGAGGTCACTACATTACTGGCTCAAGGCCACAGGACTCGATAATGAATTGAAGGGAGTTTAAATATTTTATCTCTAATTCATTTTGATTAACTTGAAATCCATATGGACAATAAAATGATAGAAAGGAGCATTTATTAATATTCTTCCATGGATGATATTCAACATGCCATAAAACTTATCAATCGCCATAGTCATAGTTAGCTTTCGATTAAACTCTTTTTAATTCGATTTGATCTGCATTTAGCTATAGATATTGTCACAAAACAGTGTTGTCAGAAATCCAGGTCTGGATCTACATCCATAATATGCAATGTTGGAAGTAAACGTTTACTGTCACAAATTGAATACAGCAATACAATGCTATATAACAATCTAATTACAGTAGAGCACAGTGCAAAAATGCAGTGAAGAGTGTACCATATAAATACTGGCCAGGAACTGTGACCTTACTACTTGTTATCACTTCACTCCTCTTTTATTTTTCAAATAATTTTTTAAGCATATAAACACTGCACAGGTAAAGTACTCACCTTAGACAACAAGGCATCAGACTTGTACACTATACTCAACCCACAACATAAAACATTTTATTGATAAACTCAAAAATAAAGCAGTTGTGCATGGATGAACGGGTTCCAGTCAGGTCAATCCTACTTTAGCGTACTCATTACAAAAGCAACCAAAACTGAATTATTTCATTCATTATTTAAAATTGTGTATTTTACAAATGATAAAAATAAAAACTTGTCTTTCACATGTTCCTACAGTCTGAAACTATTCCCTTATATTAGGCTTTGTCTAAGAGATGCTGAAATGTGCAGTGAGGCATCCATGCAAAACATGTAAACAAATTACCAAAGCAAAGTGCTCGCAAAGTGCTTCTCTGGATCCAAAAAGGGACTTTTCAGTAGCAATTTGCATTTCATTTTTTGTTTGGGAAATGAGGAAACCTGCACCTATGTGAACTCTACAAACCCTCCTGCATGTGCATTAGTCAAGCTCTTACTTTACTATAATAACTTTTTTTATGTTTTATAATTTTAAGTTATAAATCTTATTTATTTAATGTTTGTAAATTGCAAATTATATATATATATATATATATATATATATATATATATATATATATATATATATATATATATATATATATATATATATAAGGCAGCTGTGGTTCAGGTGGTAGAGAGGTGTGTCCACTAATTGTAGGGTTGGCGGTTCAATTCTCAGCCCAAATGACTCCACATATTGAAGACACTGAACTCAAAGTTTCTCCCGATGGCAAGTTAGTGCCTTGCCTGGCAGCTCTGCTACCATTGGTGTGTGTGTGTGTGTGAATGGGTCAATGAGACACAGTGTAAAGCGCTTTGGATAAAAGCGCTATATAAGTGCAAGTGCAGACATATTTAATAATCTATTTCAATTCAGTAAATCTTAAATCAACAGCAACCTGATTACAAATACTGGTAACATCACTGATCAATATGATTATCCTGTTAAAATGCTACACATCTGGAATCTGACCAATAAAAGGTCATAAAAATATCGAATAAAAAACAATAAGAACTCATGTGCTGGGCCGAACATATGTGCTGCATTTTACATGCTGGTGTAAAAGACAACATTATACAGTGATATAATTGAGAATGTTCAGTACTGCAATGTCCGACAGTCTCTCCTGTCTCATGGGGGTTCTCATGTATGTTTTCAGTCGACGCAAGCAAGAAAAATTTCTTTCACACGATGCAGTGTTCATCGGCACAGTCAAGAATAACTTCAAGAGGCTGCAAACATCAAAGTTATCAAGTATGGCCTTGAGAGCCTCTGCACGGCAGCTCCAGCTTGTGTTGCTTAGAGATTTCAGTGTAGTAGATTTATTTATTTCATCAGCGATAAGGGCAAAAATTCCGGCTTCATGCACTCATTGTATGATGTCACTTTTAACCTGACTGGCTATTATATTGATCAACTCATTCTGGTGCTTGTTACAAACATAATTAAATGATCTATTTTTGAATAGCCGGTTAATTAGTTGGTTATCAGTGGCCCTGAAATCCATCAACTGTAAGAAATTTCACCGATTTTCTGATTCATCCTTTTCATTGTGACCACGAAGAGCAATACCGACAACAGAAGAGCAAAGTCTCGCATATTTTTTTTAGATATTCTCTGTACTCATCCACGCTCTTTGCGTGTTCACTGCTGATTTGCGTTGCTACGCTTCCTGTTTTAAATGTCTGTTGATGACCTTTCATTTTTAACCCAGAAGAAATGTGCAAGCTGCTTTTCTCATCTTCATTTTTCATTGGCTTTTTTCCAGTTGGTAAATCCAGTCACTTGAAATGTGTCCGCCTTAGACTCGTTACCACCAAATGCGCGACACATGAAACAAAAAGCCTTCTTGGTTTGGTAATAAGAGAGGTGATTGACTGTAGACACACACACACATATTTTGCACATCACATGTTCTGATTCAGTGCTGAAGCTGACTAACGGTTAACCATTAGAATTGCCTCAAAATTGATAATATTCCTATCTAATCCACTCAGATAAATCAACTTCTACTACATTAGCTCTACTAATGCAAAGGCAACAGAAAGTATTGGAACAGAAAGGCTAATTCTATTGTTTTTGCTGCACATTGAAGACATTTGGGTTTGAGATAAAAAGATGAACACAAGTCAACAGATCATCATTTGAGCTTTAATTTCATTGGATCAGCTTTTGATCCTTTTGGTGGCAGAACACCCAATTTTTAGGTGAGCAAAAGTACAGGAACAGATCAGTCTTGAAATAAATGAAACTAAATAACACTTAATATTCAGTTGCATTTCCTTTACTCGCAGTAACTTCATCAATCCTGCGACTCACTGACACCAAACTGCTGCTTTCTTCTTCTGTGAAGCTTCTCCAGGTTTTTCCTGCAGCTTCTTTCAGTAGTTGTTTGTTTCGGGGGGTTTCTCCCTTCAGTCTCCTCTTCAGGAGGTGAGATGCTGATCAGTTGGGTGAAGGTCTGGTGATTGACTTGTCCAGTCTAAAACCTTCCACTTTTCCCCCTGATGAAGTCCTGTGTTGAGGTGGAAGTGTGTTTTGGATTGTTGTCTTGCTCCATGATGAAGTTCCTCCTGATTCATTTGGATGCATTTCTCTGTAAATTGGCAACAAAATGTTGACAAAATGTAAATTTTTTTATAGAATTGAATACATCCTGGACATCAGTAGTTCATTGGTAAAAGCCATTTCCTCCACCTTTTTCTGAACCACCTCATGTGTGAAATTTCCACCTGATAATTCCACTACTGTTTGGTCTGTGGTCTAAACACATTTGTAGAAGATACTCATTATCTCCTGTCATTTCTTTTGATAGGTTGTTTAGCCACAGGAATAGCATTTTAAAAGTGTGAGGTATATCTAGGTTAAGCATATCTTGAAGTAGGTTTAAGGGAGTGGCCTCTGTCCTTGTTTTTTTTTTTATTTTTATTTTTTTTTTATTTTATTTGTTATTTAATTAGAAAAAATTATAACTCTTTTGATATATTCCCAAGTATTTTTTAATGGTAAATACGTAGGCTAATATTGATGGCAGTGCTCCCCAATACTCCCACATACAATGTGTTCTGGGATGCTGAAATACTTAATCATATGATTGAAGACGAGTTTGGCTGTTTGAAAGGCAGATGTTTGTCCCTTTCAGTCCCATTTGTTACAAGCAATGTCTCAGATTTTTTTGAATTTCTAACATATATTCAAGCATTAATAAATTTAGAACCCCTGCATAAAATGCTAAAGATCCAGTAAAAAATGTCCCAAATGGAGAAACAAACAAAAAAAAAAACAGCACTGGAGAGTGACATGAAATTGAAGAGGAAATCAATCTTCCTAAATCCCAAAACACCTGTTTCTGTCACATGGGTAAGGACGACAACTGTTTTGCATGTGAATTTTCTTAAACAGGCAGATAAACCTGTGAGAGATTGTCAGAGAGAAGAGGTTCAGAAAATAAACTGACGTCCTTCATCATCTCATTCACATTACAAGTGAGTTTCAGCAACGGAAACTTGTTGTTTTAGCTATTTCCTATTTAGTGCATTGTTAATTTTTTATCACTGTCATTTATCTTTAAACTCATTTAAACCATACTTGCTAATAAAGTTTATCTTTATCGTTTATCTATTTGGTTTGAAGGAAAGAATGTTTGAAACTAGTTATAAGTATTCTGTATATACACAGTATATTTTCTATCTTTTAATTGACTTGTTTTCAGAATAATGTGGTAGTGAATGCTGAGTTTCCTTCGTAAAATGATCTTATATAGTGGAATGAATTTACACATCTTACTTCTACTGGAATGTCACTATTTGAAGTAGTGAGATTTCTCATTTTCTCATTAAATTTATTACTTTTCAGATTTTGAATTCAACAGTAACCTCGGTGATGAAGACGTGTCTGTTTCTACTCTTGTTTTACACAGGTAAGAGGAAAGGTGTGTGTGTGTGTGTGAGAGAGAGAGGGTTAGGGGTTAGTGTGGAAGAGAGGGAGAGAGAGGCAGAGAGAGAGAATGTGCAGGATGGTACTCATACACCATGGCACATTTAAAAAGCCCGATAATGTGCAGTAAGCTGCTGTTACTGAGCGATCGGATCTGGCTCACATTTCAATTTGTTCCATAGATTTTGACGAAGCCTGAGGTCAGGGCTCTGTGTAGATCAAACAAGTTATTTTACCCCAAACTCAATGACTGATTTCTTTATGGATCTCTGTTTGTGTACGGATGAATCGTCATGCTGAAACAGGGAAGTGATTTCTTCAAACTGGTGTTTCTGTGGTCGTCAGTTCTCTAGTGATGTATTCTATACCTTTACCATTTCCCTTCATGAAACATAGAGGATTAAACCATTAAAACAGTCCCATAATCCTATTCCTGCACAATGAACACTGGAATATAAAGTGGTGTTTGGGCTGGTAGTGTTCTCTTTCTTTGGGGATTGCACGTAGTGATCTTCAGCTTGTGTGCAGCTTCTTCACTATGGAACCCAATCCAGATAGTTTTGAACTTGATAGTAGGAAAAGTAATTTTCTGTGCTTTGTTAAAAACATTTGTGATGTACAGAGGAGCTGTAGTTCACAGTGCTGAAATCCTTTGCATGTAGTTCACAACTCTCAGGAGAAATCTGAGATGGGGTTTTCAATAGCATTTAGACAACAAGCGGTGGTCTTTAAAAACAAAAGGGGTCCCCGTTAAACCCATTTAAAATCAGGATAGAAAACGCAGGCTGAAGAATATGTACAGTATTGTGGAATTATTTGATTTTCCTTTGCTTTCTCTTATGCTTAAAATCTGTTTTATTCTGTTTATGATGAGTCTTATGATTTGTGAGTGTATTCTGAGGGTGTCCTGTTCTTGTATGTCATGCTATAAGATAAGTGGGTACAATGTACGTAAGGAGATAGACAAGTGGTACACGTTTTCATGTAAAGTCCTTTTTATCAAACAGTGTGCTAAGACTCTGTACATATTATTGCATAAATTACCTAAAAACTTGTTGTATATTGGGTAGGCTTTCTCACATTTAGTTAGACAGGAAGGGAGAAGTTGCGTGACAAGCCAAAACAGCCGTATTCTCAATGTGAAGAACTTCTGCAAGTACAGTTCATTTACTGTGAAGATCCTCCAGATTCATCCTTCCACCCTTTGCATCTGACCAAAGCGTTATTCTGGTGTAAAAGACAACATTATACAGTGATATAATTGAGAAGGTGATAAACATTTGAATAAAAACTAACAGGAGCTTGGTGTAGTGCCAGTTGATTGGTGCATGTACAGTATAATCCTAGTTCTAAATGTCACATTAATTACTGCAAATTTGGTTTAATTTAATATCTTTCAACACTAATTATTCAGCAGCACATAAAATAATACTCGATCCAGCACCTAGATTTTACACTGTGCTTTTACAGTTAATCAAGCACAAAACTTACATCAAAGTAATAATTATGTTTAAAATGTCATTGCAGTAACAATGACACTTATAAATGGTAAAGACAAAATCATTACTACAAACTGTAATGTACAAGACTGGAAGATGCGTGAGGATCTACACTCAGAAGATTTATTAACAAACACAACAGTTCGAAATCTAGAGTCAAAAGCCAAAACCACCCACGAGTCACACACAGAATATCCAATAAACAAGAACCAAGGACAAATCCAAAGAGAAATCAAACATTGTCAATATATTAAGCAAACACAGAACAATGGCTCACAACGTGAATAAAGATCATCAACAATGCTCTACGATTACATATCGTATAGTGAGTGGGCACTAAATAGTCCGTGGACATGAAATCAGGTCTGTAAGAAAGAGATTCAAAACAAGATTCATGAACATCTAAAATGTTAAAATTCCTAAACCAGTAATAAAAACTATGAGCAGTAATAACAATTATGAAAATGCTGAATTCACAAAGACGTTGCTGTGGCATATATAAATGAGATATTACTCATAATAGTGATATTGTCAACAATGGCAATGTTTCACTCGAATTTAACCTAGCCCTATCAGTTCCTATCTGTCATGTGAAAACGCATACAGAAAATACAGAATAATTACCTTGTTTTTGGGGAAACGGAGGAAACTAGTTTAGACTGTTCTTCTCTTTGTGACTGTGCTCTATCCTAACTTACATTTTGCATGGAAATTTGACTTTTTTTATTGTAAGTGACTTCATTAGGATATATACTGTACATGTGAGACATATGTGTAGGAAACAATCCTATTAAATGGCTGATCAACAATAATATTTATTTATCCAAAAAATTCAGGGCCGCACTGTAACAGGGTCCGCAGTTACAAAAACACCAGTTAAATCTGAGGTCTGGATGCTGAGGCGTTCAATTTCAGTGTTATGTCCTCAATACATCAAATTTGTTTATAGAAACTGCATGGCTGCAGGCTTGAATTTTAAATCTTCTAACAATTATTATGGTTAAAATAGTAATTAAAGGGTGTTTAAAAAAATAATTTCATTAATAAAGCCCATTGCAAAGCTTTTGTCACAATCAAAATGATAGCTTTTAAAATAAATCAGCCAAATATTTTGCACCCAAATATAAATATACTGTATGCTAAAATGATCATGGGGGAAAATGTAAATTTATGCCACAGTCCTAACACTGGATAAATCCAATAACACTCTCTTCCACAGGAGTCGTCCCCATCGTCCTCTCAGTCTCGCATAAGTACTATCTGATCCAGCAGGGGAAAACATGGAGTGATGCTCAGGCTTACTGTCGGGCCACATACACTGACCTGGCGATCATTAAAAGCAATGATGACATGGTACAACTTCAGAATGAAGCACAGATACAACAGTTCAGTTCCAGCGCTTGGATTGGACTGTACAATGACATCAACAGCTGGCGCTGGTCCTTTGGAAATGAGCCATTGGGAAGTATGACAAAATGGAATCCAGGACAGCCTAACAACGGGGGCGGACATCAAGAGTGTGTTGTTATAACTTTGTCGGGTTGCAATGACTTACCATGTACATGGAAGTATCCCGTTCTCTGCTTTGATGGTGAGGAACAACATTGCTTCACATGGTGGTTTTGATGTTGTATATGGTGTACTAATGTTCTTAGTCTTAGCAATATCTACCTTTCTCTACCAGGAGACACATTTAACTTACAATTAACCTTCATGTTAAATATGTTTTTTTTAATTCTCACAGACAGACAAACTGGCACTGGGAGTTACATTTACATCTCTAGTACAATGACCTGGCTTGAAGCTCAGAGTTATTGTAGACAGCATTATACAGACTTGACCAGTGTGAGAAACACAACAGAATACCTAGCTATACAGGGACTGGTCACTGGAAATACTTGGATTGGTCTGTTCAGAGACGCCTGGAAGTGGGTAGACAAAACCAACTTCTCTACCATCAGATGGATGTCAGGAAAACCTGATAATGCCCTGGGGAATGAAAATTGTGGTTTTGTAAATAACGGTCAGGCCGCTGATGCACAGTGCTCAGATGTAATGCCTTTCTTCTGTTACTCAGGTGAGTATTCAGTTTTAAATTTAGAAACAAATTAATGTCTTTTTAAAATATTAGTAAAATAAAATAAAAACAACTTGTGTGTTCCTGACTGTGTTTGTATGTTTTGCATTTCTACATGCAGAAATAATAAAAAAACAAATCATCAGACTGAAGATCCAGTCCAATCAGGATGTTAACAATCTGATATCACAGGCAGCCATCTTAGAGCAGGTAGGTCTTATCCTCCACAAACCCCACTTATATTGTCCATTCCTCTCTTAATCACTGCCACCAGACCCAGAGTTTCACAGGGATTAGTGTCTCTATCCTGAATCATTTATTACTAAAAGTCTTATTCTGTTCTTCAGATCAGGCAAAAACTGAAGGATCATGGGATGGCAGAGAACATCACAGTGGAATGGAGAAAGCAACCAGATGGAGTAGTTTTTCACAAGGAGAAATAAGGAGATTAGAGCAGGAAATAAGTGTAACCTTGAAGTCTTCATGTTGAAGTGATTTTCTTTAGGTTCCTGCTCATTTTTAATGACTGTCTATAGCGATTACAGGTATATTAATATTTAATCTCTTACTATCTCTAATAAGTGACAAGGAGGATACAGTGGCTATAAAAAGTGTATGCACCGTTATTAAAATTAAAGGTTATTGAGGTATTAAAAATGAAATCAATATAAATAATATTCAATATTTTTCCACCTTAAATGCTAAAACAAACTGAAAACAAATAGACTTTTTAGGGTAAATTTTTTTCAAACATTTTCAAAACATTAGATGTAATATGGAACACTGTGAAGGCCATCAACAACAAATGGAGCATTACAGTGACATTACCAACAGGACATCCATCAAAAACTGACAAAAGGACAAGAATAATCCTTATCAGGGAGGCTGGAAAGAGATCTATGGCACCATTACAGGAGCTGCAGGAATTTCTGGCAAGTCCTGGTAACTCCCTGCAAAGGACATCAATCTCTCATGTTCTTCACATGTCTAGGCTATGGGGTAGGGTGGCTAGATGGAAGGAAGCATTTTTAAAAAGAGTCAAGATAGAGGGAATCATGGATAGCTCCAAATACCAATCTGTTCTTTCCCAAGACCTGTAGGCATCTGTTAGACAGCTGAAGATGTAGATAAAAAGTTCACCTTCCAGCACGATAATGACCCAAAGTACAAATCCAAGTCAACAATGGAATGGCTTCAAACGAAGAAGAGCTACATTTTGGAGTAGTCCAGTCCGAGCCCAGATCTAAACTCTATCAAAACCCTGTGAAATGACTTGAAGAGGGCTGTGCACAGGAGATCTCCTCACGCTTTGTTTAGACCTGGAGAAGTTAGCAGACCCTTACCCAAAAAGACTGAGTGTTTTATTACAAGCAAAACATGCTTTAACAAAGTATTAGTTAATTAGTAAATTAGTTACACACTTGTTTATCCATGTTATTGAAAGGGGTTTTTCTTCTTTCTCCCCATTTCTGTTTGTTTTTCCCTTGTTTAATATATCACATTAAAGGTGGAAAAAGATCTAACATAATTTATCATGGTTTAATTTTTTTACAGAGGTAAGCAGGGGTGTGTACACTTTTTATAGCCACTGTAGCACTAGTAATCTCTGGTGGAAAGTTTTAGATTTTATTTAAATTAAATTGAGGGTGTTACACATTTAAAAAGACCTTTAGACTAAAAGAAAATTGTAAAGTAGTAAATGTCTATTGTAATATCTGTAATTTGGTTGTGAAGGTGTAAATAAGTTATTAAATGATTTTACTGTTTCTTGTTTTGGAGCAATGTCCACTATGTCAAGAACCTGGATAATGTTTATTTGAATATAATTTCTGTTACGTAATAAGACTATAAACTGGAAGAGATAATCGAGGTTTAAACATGAAACTAGATTCGAGGCATGGAACAAGAACAGGACAAGAAAACACAACCACTTGGCATCAAGGGGGCAAACACATACGCAGCATACTTAAATGTATTCACCTATACATTCATTTAATACTGTGCGAGGTGCACAGCAACACGAGGGCTTTAAATAACAAACATAATCACGCTTGAATACAGACAGCTGGGAACAATAATGACACACCCTCGAACATCAACCATATCTGAACAAGAAGAGAACAAAACCAAAACAAAGGCACGTGTCCATAGGAAACAGTCCTCATTACATACTCTCCAGCAGTCCGTGAATGCCGCAGCGTCATCTGCCTGCAAGATCGTGACAATTTCTAGCAAGTGTGTGTGTGTAACTACATCCATCCATCCATCTTCTACTGCTTACTCCTTTTCAGGGTCACAGGGAACCTGGAGCCTATCCCAGGGAGCATCAGGCACAAGGCGGAGTACATCGCAGGGCACAAGTACATACACACTCACACACCCATTCATACACTACGGACACTTTAGACACGCCAATCAGGCTAGCATGCATGTCTTTGGACTGGGGGAGGAAACTGGAGTACCCAGAAGAATCCCCCGCAGCACGGGGAGAACATGCAAACTCCACACACACAGGGCCCCGGCGGGACTCGAACCCCAGACCCTGGAGGTGTGAGGTGAACATGCTAACCACTAAGCCACCGTGCACCCTAGTTGGTTATCAGTGGCCCTTAAATCCATCAACTGTAAGAAATTTCCCCGATTTTCTGATTCATCTGTTTCATTGTGACGACGAAGAGCAATACCAGAGCGGCAACAGAAGATCAAAGTCTCGCATAATTTTTTTTGTAGATATTCTCTGTACTCATCCACTCACTCTGCATGTTCACTGCTGATTTGCATGGCTATGCTTCCCGTTGTAAATGTCTGTTGATGACCTTTCATTTTTAACCCAGCAGAAATTTGCACCCTGCTTTTCTGATGTTCATTGAATTTTTCAGTGGCTTTTTTCCAGTTGGTAAATCCAGTCACTTGAAATGTGTCCATCTTAGACTCAATTACCACCAAATGCGCGACACGTGAAACAAAAAGCCCGATCAATGGTGGGACTATAGGGTTAGGGTTGGGGATGTGAAGATGAACCTTGAACAGAAATAACATGTAAGTAAGTAAAATTTATTTGTATAGCACGTTTCACGCAGCAACGCTGACCAAAGTGCTGACAGAGTACAGAAAGTAAAATAAAAACAGAAATAGACCAAATAAAAGCAGACAATAGACAATAGAAAAAATCAATAAAAAATTTGTTTAAACAATTAAAAATTTTATCAAAAAGCCTGGTAGAAGAGATGTTTTAAGCCTATTTTTGAAAGTAGTAATAGAAGGTGCAAGGCGGATGTCCAGTGGCAGTTGATTCCATAGACGGGGGCAGCAACAGCAAAAGCTCTATCCCCCTTTGTTTTTAACCAGGAACGAGGGACATGCAAAAGAAACCTATCAGAAGATCTTAGACATCTGTTTGATGAATGTGGATTAAGAAGATCCTCGAGATACGAAGGAGCTTGATTATTAAGAGTTTTTAAAACAAACATCAGAATCTTAAACTGAATCCTAAAACGGACTGGGAGCCAGTGAAGCGTTGCTAAAATTGGGGTGACACGATCAAACTTCTTTGCCCTGGTCAACAGCCTTGCAGCTGCATTCTGAACCATCTGAAGATGAGCCAGAGATGACTGAGGAAGACCCAAGTATAATGAATTACAGTAATCTAAGCGAGAAGTAATAAAAGCATGAATAACCTTCTCCAAATCCTGGAAAGGCAAAAATGTTTTGAGTTTTGAAATAATCCGTAGTTGATAAAAACTAGTCTTAACAACCAAATTTATCTGCTTGGTTAAGCACAATTCTGAGTCCAGAATGAAGCCAAGGTTCCGAACCTGGGAAGAAATTGAGGGAAAGTGTTTATGGAGCTCGTTAATGAGACCATCTCTCAATCTCAGGGGGCCAAAAACAATTATTTCAGTTTTGTCTTCATTAAGTCGGAGGAAATTATTTGTCAACCATTTTTTAATGTCATCCAGACAGTCCAACAATGACTGAATGGAGTCACCAGCTTTCAAAGGAATGTACAACTGGGTATCATCAGCATATAAATGAAAAGAGACATTGTGAGCCCTAATAATATTCCCCAACGGCTGCATACATAAAAAGAAGTGGGCCCAAAATGGAGCCTTGAGGAACACCACTAATAATAGGACCAGAAGAAGAGCAGAAATTACCCAACGCTACCGAGAAAGACCTGTCCTTAAGATATGAGCTGAGCCATTGTAGGGCAGTGCCCTTGATACCAAACAGATGCTCTAAGCACCAGAGAAGTATGTAATGGTCTACAGTATCAAAGGCAGCTGTAAGATCTAGTAGCATCAACACAGTATTTTTACCAGCATCCACTGTTAGTAAAATGTCATTGGACACTTTTAACAAAGCAGACTGCGTGCTATGAAAAGAAGTGAAACCAGATTGTAAAGGTTCAAATAACATAGCTGAGTTTAAAAAAAGGAGCAATTGAGATTGTACCACTTTCTCTAGCAGCTTTGACAGAAATGGTAGCTTAGAGACAGGCCGATAATTAAGGCAACCTTCATCCAAACTCTGTTTCTTAAGCAAAGGTTGAATAATAGCATGCTTAAAACAATTTGGGACCACCCCTGCATCCAAAGAAGAATTTATCAACACTTGGATACTGGGGCCAATTTCAGAAAAGGTTGCTTTCATAAGCACAGCGGGAACAACATCAAGTGGCGTGGATGATATTTTCATCTGGTTAACCAGATCACACAGTTCCTTTAGAGAAACGTGTTCAAATTGATCAAATGAAACCGGTAAAGCCAGTGAATTCAGGGACAGGTCTGATAAATGCAAAGTGAAGGAAGAACGAATAGTAATTACTTTATCAGCAAAAAATTTGAAAAACTTCTCACAAAGTTCAGCCGAGGGTTCCCAATGGAATTGGCAACTCGGATTAATAATTGAATTTATCGTGGTGAATAAGATCTTTGGTCTATGACAGTGTGTAGCAATTAAGTCAGAGAAATACCTAGACCTAGCTGACTTTGCTGCACTCTGAAACTTAAACAAACAATCTTTAAAAATCTGGAAGGACACAGTTAACTGATCATGCTTCCATCTCCGCTCAGCTCTACGACAAGCCTATCTGAGAGAACGAGTATTATCGTCGAGCCAGTAATAAGATTTACGATTTGGTTGCTTCAGCTTAAAAGGGGCAATGGAGTCTAAAATATTGGAGCAAAATGTATAAAATAAGGTAATCAAATCATCAGGGCCAGAAGAAACTCTGCAGCACTCAAGATAGCTGTTTCAACAGCATTAGCTAGAAAACTTTCACTAAACTGAGAGGCAGTGAGTGAATTAATAAAACGAGAATAATATCCTGAAGGCCTAGTCATAACGGCAGAGCTGGCAGCAGGGACCTTAAAAACAATGGGCTTGTGATCAGAGAAGGAAGCATCTTCAATATTAACATTATCAACAGCGGTTCCATATGACAATATAAGGTCTAGTGTATGACCAAGGACATGAGTTGCCTGATTTATGTGTTGAATAAAACCAAAGGAATCCAAGATATTACAAAATTCAGTAACCAAGGGTCGACCAGGGCAGCAGACATGCACATTAAAATCACCCAATAATGACAAACGATCATACAACGGAACAATAGAAGTTAAAAAATCACAAAAATCACTTAAAAAGGCCTTTGTCCGGGTTAGGTGGCCTATAGATCAAAGCACAGAATAGCGTGGAAGAGGTCGACTCTAACACAACACACTGTACCTCAAACGAGTAACTCCTGCTGTTTCAAATTTAATGCTGGCTCAAATTTAGCCTATTACCCGAAGACACTTAAAAATTCAACATAGAAGCAAATACTCACATCTGCAAACCCAGTTGGAGATAGGAAAATAAGACACCAGCCGTGAGTGAGAAGAAGCAAGTTTCCAGATTTATTGGTTCCGTTCCACCACACGAGATCCACACCGATGAGAATTCTCAGAAGTGATCTCACACCTGGAGCTGAAGCTCCCTTATTTATACAGTTTTCTACACCCAAACTAACAGAGCTTTCCCATAACACCAATATGTTTAGAAAGAACCTTCCCATAATACCAATACGTTTTAGAAAGAGCTTTCCCACAATACCATTATGTTTTAGACAGAGCTTTCCCACAATACCAGTATGTTTTTAAAAGAGCCTTCCCCGAACACCATTAGGTTTTCGAAAGAGCTTTCCCATAATACCAATAGGTATGAGACTCAACATTTCAGAGAGACCTTGGTCTCACGGGGTCCGCTGTTCCCATCGACGGTTATCTCGCGGCCCTAGCCATTCCCATCGACGGTTATCTTGCAGGTGCACCTTGACTCAACTACCCTTTAAACGGCCCATCTTGGTTCTTTCTTAAAATTTAAGGCCTTCGTCTGTGATACTCCTGACTTTTTCTCGTGAGACAAGAATCCTCCTCACCTTCAAGTGCATTATGAGTAAGTTTCTTTCACATTTTCCTGTATTTCTGGTTTATAATGCTTTTTCCTTTCATATTTGCTCTATATTTCTGTTTCATATATGGTTATACTGCTTGCAAGTGTTTTACTGTACTCCATACTTCATAATATCATTGTTATCCTTATAATATCCTAATACTCCTTATATTATTCTTATAAAGTTATAATGTTCTTTCATTTTATTTCTTTTATTAATGTTCTTATATATCCTTTTATTATTCTTATAAAGTTATAATGTTCTGCTTTCCTTCTGGCGGCACAGGCCTCTGTGTGTGTGTGTGTGTGTGTGTGTGTGTGTTATGTCTGCATGCCTGACCTTGACTCTGTGAGTGTGTGCCTCTGTCTGTGTTTCTCAGCCTGCACTCCTCAGCTCTTATATTTCTCTGTAAATAATAAATCATAGTGTTAATCTTAGTGTGAATCCAATTCATCAATATCCACCTAATACCGTTTATTTGCTTCTGTGTGTCTAGGTGCCCGTCACTTTTCCTTCTCTCCTTTACTGGAGGGGCTGGATTGGCTGGTTTTGGATCTGAACACTCGCTATCAGCTCACGCATCTCACTGCTGACATCACTATACTACTAGACGTTCTTCGCACCCCCTCTGGAAATGCGGGGTTCCCCCCACCTCTCAGATACAGAATCCGCCCCGCAAATGTGTGTATTGACGCCTCTACACAGACAGACCCTCTGCCTGACCCTCCCTCCAGCTTTCAGTCTGAGGATGATGTCACCTTTTCTGATCTGGGCTCTGACCATTCTCCCCTTTTCTCACCTGCCAGTCCCGAGTACTCTCCTCAGTACACCTCAGCTGGCTATCCCACGTCCCCAGGACGCACCCCATTTTATTACCCGTTTTCTCCCTACCGCTCCCGTCAGGATTACACTCCCACCAGTCCTGTGAATTCTCAATAAAATTACATGCTGTTCATACTTAGTCTGTGAACCTTAATAAACTTACATGTTAATCATACTTGGTCTCCCTCGTGTTTATTTCATGCAATTTTTATACAGAACACTCCCAACAGAAACTCAGAATGTTCAGTGACAGTTTAAAAACCATAACCCCACCGCCCTTACCAGAAGGCCTTGGAGTACTAATAAAACAACAGTTCGGTTGACAGAGTTCCTCGAATATGGTTGACTCACCAGGACTAACCCAGGTCTCCGTCAGGAATAAAATATCCAGGTTATGTCTGGTAGAAAAGTCATTTAAAATGAAAGTTTTGTTGCACACGGACCGAGCGTTAACCAGGGCCATCTTCATAGGGGACTGAGGTAGCGAGGTCCGATCCGGTGAAACGAATTCCAGTTGTCGGACATTTAAACAGTTCACTCTTCTATGACGAATCCGTAATCGTGGAGGAGCAGAACAATTAGACGAATGTAGGAAGTCCGGGAAAACGGGCAGATGAAAAACATATCTGTAATCCCATGACCGTCGTGTCAAGTGGAGCCCTTCCAAGCTTAAGGGAAACTCAATCGATTGTACGGAGGAAGCGATTGTCCGTCTGATTCTCACCCGAACACCAGCACGATTCCCTCTCTTCCTGTGGCACTTCCTGAGAGGAGGAAAGCAGCAAGGTAGCCGGTGAGCGCACTCCACCGCGGGTCGGCTGGACGAGGATTGAAAACAAGAACACAGAGTAGGACAACATCGCAGATGAGCTCCCATATGGCTTCTGATGTTAAGCAAAGCTTGATGATTGTAGGTCAATACTGAATCTACATGATACCAGTGTGACACGATACACAGTAAAAACAGCAGCGATGCCAGATGAACAGACAAAACAGATAGAACAAACTGTAATAGACGGGAAAGATAACAGAGACGGCATGCCGACAGGTACACTGGCGCCATCTTGGAAATATACATTCCTGAATGTTTGTGTCTTTGCATGCAGATAAACATTCCGTACTGATCTAAGTGACGTGACATAGCCTTCTTAGGCATTATCCTCTGATGCGAATGAACAGAACAAGAACAAAACTATTACAAAGTAAAAATTAATAATTTCCCTCACAAAGGTCTGCGAGAGGAGGGCCCAGCCAATGCGGTATCCTAGGCACTGTGCCTCAGTCAGGCCTACATGACACTTTTTCTAGTTGGCTGTCAGACCAGCATTCCGGAGCTCCTTCAGGACCTCCCCCAGGTGGAACAGGTGATCCAACCAAGTGGAGGAGTGTATGACCACATTGTCCAGGTAGATGGCTGCGAATGTACAATGTGGTCGTAGGATGATGTTCATCAGTTTCTCCGTGTTGCCCAAAGGGGAGAACCCGGTACTGCCAGTGGCCAATTTCAGTACTGAAGGCAATCTTTGGTCTTGCTTCTGGGGCCAGTGCTACTTGCCAGTAACCTTTTGTGAGGTCTAGTGTGGATATGAATCAGGCTCTCCACAATCCCTCCACTAGGTCGTCCACTCAGGGAAGGGGATTGCTGTCTAATTCTGAGACTTGGTTCAGCTTCCGGAAGTCATTGCAAAGGTGAATACTTTCTTTGGGCTTTGGCACAATCACGATGGGGTTGGACCACGGGCTGGTGGAATCCTCTATGATGTTGTCCGGAAGCATTGCGTCATCCCTTTCGTGGTTGAGAAGACATCTGCGAACTGGTCCACCAGTTCCATCAACTCCTGTCTTTGCATGGGGTTAGGTCCTCTCCCATTTGTGATCTGTGTCTAGGGTAGCAAAAGTAGACATCACTGGAGCAGGCTCCATCCACTTCTTTAACAGGTTTTTATGGTATGTTTGTGTTTCTGCTTGCTTATTGGGCTGCTGCAGGCAGTAGTTCACGGTGCCCACCCCCTCAAGGACTGTATATGGGCCATGCCATCGAGCCAGGAATTTACACTGCCTCTGGCAGTCATCCTAAATAAGTAGAACCGCGGTTACATACGTAACCATCGTCATCATCTGCTCCGTGATGGAGACTTGACAGAGTGTAAACTGCTCTTAGAAATTGCCATCATTACGCTATCCAAGAAATCCACAGTAAACTGGTGGTGATCTGTAGGCTATCCATGCGAGGCCAACTTCAGCAGCAGTGAGTGATCTTCAGTTAAAGGAAGCTACAAGCAGTTAGTTGATATTTGAACTGAATTATTGTCTCAGTATTTTTATTGAGTCCTGTACTGGTAGATAAACTGCTTTATCTACATGAAGGGTGGCCACACATCTCTATGTACTCTGGCATGACACTCTCCTTGCTCTCCTGCTGCTTCCATGTAAAAGTGTAGTAATCTGTCATGCATGCATCACTGAAGTGCACCATTGTCACGTATTCCTTGAAATGAAGGTTAGGACGGATGCAAGTCCAGAAAAGAGCTTTTAATAAAGAGAGGCAGGCAGACAAATCATGAGACAAATGCGTGGTTGAAAAAACAGGCAATAGGTCAGGTGATCTACAAACAGGCACAAACTGGGCAAGGCAAGAAACAAGAACGAGTAACAAGAAACTAGATCAATGAACATGAATCAAAATGAGGAGCAATGTCCTTGGTATGGTGATAACACTCAATACTATGCAAACTGCAAAGAGACACGAGGGGTTTAAATGACCAACGTAATCAGTTTGAAACACAAGGTAGCTGAAAACAATGATGCCACACATATGGGAAACAACCAATGACAATACGGGGGGGGACAAGACATAAACCATATTAAAAGCATGTGTCAAAAGTAAACAAAGTCAATGTCTGAAGACACAAAAGCATGCGTGAACTCTTAGCGAACTCGTGCTTCGGTTTTCCAAGCACGCTACAGTGCTAGCTCGAGGAGAAATCGTGACACCGACCCCACGCGCGTGAGCAGAATTTGTTTGTCCGTGTCAGCAGACTCGCGCATGAGCAGAACGTGGTAGGTCGTGACATCGGTTTCGGACGTGAGCAGGACCTGGTTTTTGGTGACGTCAGTTTCAGGCATGAGGAGAACTTGCTTGGTCGTGTCAACAGACTCTGGCGTGAGCATAACTTGGTTACTCGTGATGTCGGTTTCAGGTGTGAGCAGAACCTGGATGGTTGTGACGTCGGTTTCAGGCATGAGGACATGGTTGTCTGTGTCAGCAGACTTGGCCATGAGCAACTCTTGTTTGGTCGTGACGTCGGCTTCAGGCATGAGCAACTCTTGTTTGGTCGTGACGTCGGCTTCAGACCTGAGCAGAACCTGGTTGGTCATGACATCGGTGTGAGGCATGGGGAGAACTTGGTTGGTCGTGTCAACAGATTCTGGTGTGAGCATAACTTGGTTAGTTGTGACGTATGTATCAGACATGAGTAGAACCTGGTTTGTGGTGACGTCGGTTTCAGGCATGAGGAGAACTTGGTTGGTCGTGTCAACAGACTCAGGCATGAGCATAACTTGGTTGTCCGTGTCAGCAGCTTTGGACTGGAACTTGGTGTGGGTGGTCGCCTCATCAATCTCATACTGGAACTTGGCATTGAAGGTCACATCATTGATTTCAGACTGGAACTTGGTGTGGAAGGTCACCTCGTCGACCTCAGATAGGAACCTGTCTTGGGAGACAGTCTCTTCGACCTCGGACAGGAACTTGGCTTCAGAGGCCGTCTCTTCAACCTCAGACAGGAACTTGGCTTCAGAGGTTGCCTCTTCGACCTCGGACAGGAACTTGGCTTGAGTATAGCATTATGTCAAACACTGCAAGAAAATGTTAAGCCCATTTACTGTGGCAGCATATGCTTTCGGTCAGACCTGCTTTCTGTCAGGATAATGTTGCTGCTCAATTTACCAGGACCTGATTCATTAGTAAAAAAACTTCTTGGTTTGGTAACAAGAGAGGTGATTGACTGTAGACACACACACACACACACTCATATTTTGCACATCACACGTACTGATTCAGTGCTGAGGCTGACTAACGGTTAACCCTTAGAATTGCCTCAAAATTGACAATATTCCTATCTAATCCACTCAGATAAATCAACTTATACTACATTAGCTCTACTAATGCAAAGGCAACAGACCTGTAGGGTGCCTTAAGAGGGCATTTGTCTCAGCTTTACTTCAGTGACAGAAAAAGCATTCGATCAGTGAAATGCAAATAAGTGTCAACTCCTTCCTCTGTTGCTGTTGTGTTTTGCTTAAATGCTTTGCATGGATGCTTCACTGAAGTTCACCATATCTCACTGTAAATATGTCACAATGTACAGTGTGCATGTACGAAAATAACCGCAAGATAAACTTAGAGATATTACTCTGATATTTTAGATTTTGCTGCATTAAGTGTAATGATTTGATCAGGGGGTGTAAATACTGACTATTTATTTAGCTGTAATTATTTGACAGGCCAATAAAATATCTTAATTTTGTAGATATTTTTGAAATAAACATTTTGTGTTATTTTGTTAAAAGAAAGATTATTAATTAATTGTAATTATATCAATTAATTAATTGTATTTATTTATTAATATTAATATCAATTATATTAATTATAATTAGGAAATTATTCATTAATAAGATAACATTTTATATTTCAAAATCACCATTTTGTTTCAAACCGTTTTTTATTTTTGTATTTTTTTTTTAAGCTCTTATGTATATCTTGTGCTCCATATTATAGTGTACAGTGGTACATGTTAGATGATAATTGCAGTTCCCTCTGAAAGTATTGGAACAGAAAGACTAGTTCTATTGTTTTTTCTGCACATTGAAGACATTTGGGTTTGAGATAAAAATATGAATACAAGACAACAGATCATCATTTGAGCTTTAATTTCCTTGGATGAGCTTTTGATCCTTTTGGTGGCAGAACACCCAATTTTTAGGTGAGCAAAACTATAGGAACAGATCAGTCTTGAAGTAATTTAAAGTAAATAACACTTAATATTCAGTTGTATATCTCTTACTCGCAGTAACTTCTTCAATCCTGCGACTCACTGACACCAAACTGCTGCTTTCTTCTTCTGTGAAGCTTCTCCAGGTTTTTCCTGCAGCTTCTTTCAGTAGTTGTTTGTTTCGGGGGGTTTCTCCCTTCAGTCTCCTCTTCAGGAGGTGAGATGCTGATCAGTTGGGTGAAGGTCTGGTGATGGACTTGTCCAGTCTAAAACCTTCCACTTTTCCCTCTGATGAAGTCCTGTGTTGAGGTGGAAGTGTGTTTTGGATCGTTGTCTTGCTGCATGATGAAGTTCCTCCTGATTCATTTGGATGCATTTCTCTGTAAATTGGCAACACAATGTTGACAAAATGTAAAATTTTTATAGAATTGAATACATCCTGGACATCAGTAGTTCATTGGTAAAAGCCATTTCCTCCACCTTTTTCTGAACCACCTCATGTGTGTGAAAATTTCCACCTCCTAATTCCACTACTGTTTGGTCTGTGGTCTAAACACATTTGTAGAAGATACTCATTATCTCCTGTCATTTCTTCTGAAAGGTTGCTTAGCCACAGGTATAGCATTTTAAAAGTGTGAGGTAGTGGCCTCTGTCCTAGTTTTTTTTTTATTATTATTATTTTATTTTATTTTATTTTATTTGTTATTTAATTTGAAACAATTATAACTCTTTTGATATATTCCCAAGTTTTTTTTTTTAATGGTAAATACGTAGGCTAATATTGATGGCAGTGCTCCCCAATACTCCCACATACAATGTGTTCTGGGATGCTGAAATACTTAATCATATGATTAAAGATGAGTTTGGCTGTTTGAAAGGCAGATGTTTGTCCCTTTCAGTCCCATTTGTTACAAGCAATGTCTCAGATTTTTTTTTAATTTCTAACATATATTCAAGCATTAATAAATTTAGAACCCCTGCATAAAATGCTAAAGATCCAGTAAAAAATGTCCCAGATGGAGAAAAAAACAAACAAACAAAAAAAAACAGCGCTGGTGAGTGACATGAAATGAAGAGGAAATCAATCTTCCCAATCCCAAAACACCTGTTTCTGTCACATGGGTAAGGACGACAACTGTTTTGCATGTGAATTTTCTTAAAAAGGCAGATAAACTTGTGAGACATTGTCAGAGAGAAGAGGTTCAGAGAATAAACTGACATCCTTCATCATCTCATTCACATTACAAGTGAGTTTCAGCAATGGAAACTTGTTTTAGCTATTTCCTATTATTTAGTGCATTGTTAATTTTTTATCACTGTCGTTTATCTTTAAACTTATTTAAACCATACTTGCTAATAAAGATAATTATTTGGTTTGAAGGAAAGAATGTTTTAAACTAGTTATAAGTATTCTTATAAAATGATCTTATATAGTGGAATGAATTTACACATCTTACTTCTACTGGAATGTCACTATTTGAAGTAGTGAGATTTCTCATTTTCTCATTAAATTTATTACTTTTCAGATTTTGAATTCAACAGTAACCTCGGTGATGAAGACGTGTCTGTTTCTACTCTTGTTTTACACAGGTAAGAGGAAAGGTGTGTTTGTGTGAGAGAGAGAGAATGTGCAGGATGGTACTCATACACCATGGCACATTTAAAAAGCCCGATAATGTGCAGTAAGCTGCTGTTACTGAGCGATCGGATCTGGCTCACATTCCAATTTGTTCCAAAGATTTTGACTAAGCCTGAGGTCAGGGCTCTGTGTAGGCCAAACAAGTTATTTTACCCCAAACTCAACGACTGATTTCTTTATGGATCTCTGTTTGTGTACGGATGAATCGTCATGCTGAAACAGGGAAGTGATTTCTTCAAACTGGTGTTTCTGTGGTCGTCAGTTCTCTAGTGATGTATTCTATACCTTTACCATTTCCCTTCATGAAACATAGAGGATTAAACCATTAAAACAGTCCCATAATCCTATTCCTGCACAATGAACACTGGAATATAAAGTGGTGTTTGGGCTGGTAGTGTTCTCTTTCTCTGGAGCTTGCACGTAGTGATCTTCAGCTTGTGTGCAGCTTCTTCACTATGGAACCCAATCCAGATAGTTTTGAACTTGATAGTAGGAAAAGTAATTTACTGTGCTTTGTTAAAAACATTTGTGATGTACAGAGGAGCTGTAGTTCACATTGCTGAAATCCTCTGCATGTAGTTCACAACTCTCAGGAGAAATCTGAGATGGGGTTTTCAATAGCATTTAGACCATAAATAGTCCGTGGACATGAAATCAGGTCTGTAAGAAAGAGATTCAAAACAAAATTCATGAACATCTAAAATGTTAAAATTCCTAAACCAGTAATAAAAACTATGAGCAGTAATAACAATTATGAAAATGCTGAATTCACAAAGACATTGCTGTGGCATATATAAATAATGAGATATTACTCATAATAGTGATATTGTCAATAATGGCAATGTTTCACTCGAATTTAACCTAGCCCAAAACAAGTCAGTTTCTATCTGTCATGTGATATTGAAGAAGGACTAGAAACTACGTTTCCCATCAGCCACTGCACCATGCCACATGTCTCAATTCACCTGTTTCACGTTTAGCTCATTAGCACTGGTGTGTATGTACAGTCAGATTCTGCTCTGCACAGGTTGTCTTGCGTTGTTAGTTCTGTCCCCATGTGTCATGTTATGCTCGTCTTTGACCCATGTAAGTCTTGTGTTGTGATTTGTTTGTTACTTTATTAAAGGTTTCACTTCTGCAATTGCATCCGCCTCAAATCCCTGACGTGACACCATCATATATCTCGAGGTCACAGTTTTTGGTTTCTGGCACAAGACCTATGATATATTGTCATGTGTGTACCATATGATATTAACTTTCTTTGGCCAATAAAATATATTAAACATAAGTTTGTTTCAAAAGCGTGCAGTTAATGTGTGTGATTTGAAACTGTACTTAGATTTCCAGTAACATGAGGACTTTAAGTCATTTTAAGTATTTAAAAATAGACTACTTTAGGTAAAGACAATTTCATTGTTTTCTGAGTAGAAGTAATACATAGTGAGGTCTGCTACTTTAGGAGTAGCCCAGAACACATGATGTATTTGAATGAAAGAGGAATGTTTATTTTTAATTCATAAATCTCAAAATGCATACAGAAAATTATAATTACCTTGTTTTTGGGGAAACGGAGGAAACTAGTTTAGACTGTCCTTCTCTTTGTGACTGTGCTCTATTCTAACTTACATTTTGCATGGAAATTTGACTTTTTTTATTGTAAGTGACTTCATTAGGATATATACTGTACATGTGAGACATATGTATAGAAAACAATCCTATTAAATGGCTGATCAACAATAATATTTATTTATCCAAAAAATTCAGGGCCGCACTGTAACAGGGTCCGCAGTTACAAAAACACCAGTTAAATCTGAGGTCTGGATGCTGAGGCGTTCAATTTCAGTGTTATGTCCTCAGTACATCAAATCTGAATACAGCCCAAGATTTGTTTATAGAAACTGCATGGCTGCAGGCTTTATTTTTTAAATCTTCTAACAATTAATATGGTTAAAATAGTAATTAAAGGGTGTTTAAAAAAAAAAAATTCATTTATAACGCCCATTGCAAAGCTTTTAAAATAAATCAGCCAAATGTTTTGCACCCAAATATAAATATACTGTATGCTAAAAAGATCATGGGGGAAAATGTAAATTTATGCCACAGTCCTAACACTGGATAAATCCAATAAAACTCTCTTCCACAGGAGTCGTCCCCATCGTCCTCTCTGTCATTCATAAGTACTATCTGATCAATCAGGGGAAAACATGGAGTGATGCTCAGGCTTACTGTCGGGCCACATACGCTGACCTGGCGATCATTAAAAGCAATGACGACATGGTACAACTTCAGAATGAAGTCCAGATACAACGGTTCAGTTCCAGCGCTTGGATTGGACTGTACAATGACATCAACAGCTGGCGCTGGTCCTTTGGAAATGAGCCATTGGGAAGTATGACAAAATGGGATCCAGGAGAGCCTAACAACTGGGGCGGACATGAACAGTGTGTTGCAGCATCTTCGTCAGGTTGGTTTGATGCCCCATGTACACTGAAGTATCCCGTTCTCTGCTTTGATGGTGAGGAACAACATTTGTTTCACATGGTGGTTTTGATGTTGTATATGGTGTACTAATGTTCTTAGTCTTAGCAATATCTACCTTTCTCTACCAGGAGACACATTTAACTGATAATTAACCTTCGTCTTAAATATGTTTTTTTTTATTCTCACAGACAGACAAACTGGCACTGGGAGTTACATTTATATCTCTAATACAATGACCTGGCTTGAAGCTCAGAGTTACTGTAGACAGCATTATACA
Organism: Ictalurus furcatus; assembly: GCF_023375685.1. Classification (NCBI taxonomy): domain Eukaryota; kingdom Metazoa; phylum Chordata; class Actinopteri; order Siluriformes; family Ictaluridae; genus Ictalurus; species Ictalurus furcatus. The sequence continues at coordinate 29,026,342 of NC_071267.1, read as the reverse complement.
GACCTGACCAGTGTGAGAAACACAACAGAATACCTAGCTATACAGGGACGGGTCACTGGATGGGCTTGGATTGGTCTGTTCAGAGACGCCTGGAAGTGGGTAGACAAAACCAACTTCTCTACCATCAGTTGGATGTCAGGAAAACCTGATAATGCCCTGCTGAATGAAAATTGTGGTTTTGTAAATAACGGTCAGGCCACTGATGCACAGTGCTCAGATGTAATGCCTTTCTTCTGTTACTCAGGTGAGTAAAGTATTCAGTTTTAAATTTAGAAAAAAATGAATCCCTTTTAAAATATTAGTAAAATAAAAACAACTTTACTTGTGTGTTCCTGACTGTCTTTGTATGTTTTGCTTTTCTAGATGCAGAAATAATAAAAAAACAAATCATCAGACTGAAGATCCAGTCCAATCAGGATGTTCGCAATCTGATATCACAGGCAGCCATCTTAGAGCAGGTAGGTCTTATCCTCCACAAACCCCACTTATATCGTCCATTCCTCTCTTAATTACTGCCACCAGACCCAGAGTTTCACAGGGATTAGTGTCTCTATCCTGAATCATTTATTACTAAAAGTCTTATTCTGTTCTTCAGATCAGACAAAAACTGAAGGATCATGGGATGGCAGAGAACATCACAGTGGAATGGAGAAAGCAACCAGATGGAGTAGTTTTTCACAAGGAGAAAGAAGGAGATTAGAGCAGGAAATAAGTGTAACCTTGAAGTCTTCATGTTGAATTGATTTTCTTTAGGTTCTTGCTCGTTTTTAATGACTGTCTATAGCGATTACAGGTATATTAATATTTAATCTCTTACTATCTCTAATAAGTGACAAGGAGGATAGAGTGGCTATAAAAAGTGTATGCACCATTTTTCAAATTAACGGTTATTGAGATATTAAAAATGAAATCAGTATAAATCATATTCAATATTTTTCCACCTTAAATGCTAAAACAAACTGAAAACAAATATAGACTTTTTAGGGTAAATTTTTTTCAAACATTTTCAAAACATTAGATGTAATATGGAACACTGAAGGATATCAACAACAAATGGAGAAAATGGAGCATCACAGTGACATTACCAACAACAGGATGTCCCTCAAAAATTGACAAAAGGACAAGAAGAATCCTCATCAGGGAGGCTGGAAAGAGATCTGTGGCACCATTACAGGAGCTGCAGGAATTTCTGGCAAGTCCTGGTAACTCCCTGCAAAGAACAACAATCTCTCATGTTCTTCACATGTCTAGGCTAAGGGGTAGGGTGGCTAGATGGAAGGAAAAATTTTTTTAAAGAGTCAAGATAGAGGGAATCATGGATAGCTCCAAAAACCAATCTGTTCTTGCCCAAAACCTATAGATGTAGATTTAAAAAAGATGTAGATAAAAAGTTCAACTTCCAGCACGATAATGACCCAATTCATAAATCCAAGTCAACAATGGAATGGCTTCAAACGAAGAAGAGCTACATTTTGGGGTAGTCCAGTCCGAGCCCAGATCTAAACCCTATCAAAACCCTGTGAAATGACTTGAAGAGGGCTGTGCACAGGAGATCTCCTCACGCTTTGTTTAGACCTGGAGAAGTTAGCAGACCCTTACCCAAAAAGACTGAGTGCTTTATTATGAGCAAAACATGCTTTAACAAAGTATTAGTTAATTAGTAAATTAGTTAAACACTTGTTTATCCATGTTATTGGAAGGGCTTTTTCTACTTTCTCCCCATTTCTGTTTGTTTTTCACTTGGTTAATATATCACATTAAAGGTGGAAAAAGATCTGACGTAATTTATCATAATTTAATTTTTTACAGAGGTAAGCAGGGGTGTGTACACTTTTTATAGCCACTGTAGCACTAGTAATCTCTGGAAAGTTTTAGATTTTATTTAATTTAAATTGAGGGTGTTACACATTTCCACTCATGAACATACTTACTTGTGGGAAATTGCAAAGTAAATAGATTGTGATCATTTTTATATCATTATAAAATGATAAATGATTTTCTCACTCATGAGAAAGACCCAAGACACTCCCCTGGATTATCCAGATCTTTCATGTGTTTCACTTGAATATTTAACTTCTACCCTTTTATCAATCGTATGATTGTGCGATTAAATGCAATTCAATCAGTTTTACTTGTATAGCGCTTTTAACATTGAACATTGTCCCAAAGAAGCTTTACAGATATATATAAACTCAGGATATAGATTTCAAATGTATGCATTTATCCCATCCTCCTCTGGGTGACACCGGATAGTGCGATTATAAATAAATACACCCTTCTATAAATGTGCTAATAAACATTGATTTCATCGACTTCAAATCATATAATTTGCATGGATCACTGCACTTTTATATCTGGAATAAACTGTGGTGCTTACCGCATTAATCAGACGTCCTTATCCAGAGCACCTTATAGAGATGGAGGCTCTAACAAAAAAACATTCTCATGCTAGTTTACTAGGTCAGGGACTAAGAGCATCATCACTAACATTTAGTGTTAGCTGTTTCATATTATTGACATTGATTAACGAATATTAAAATAAATAAAGTGAGCCAACACAAACCCATAAATAAAATTCATCATTCAATTATGACAAAGAAATGGTGCTATATAAACAGAAGACGGGCCGGTCTGTCTGTCTGCAGAGCTGTAAACCGTTAAAAAATCCCTCAGCTGACAGAAGATTTAGCGCTCTCTTATTATTATTAACATCATAAATTTATCATTTTTTTATTGGCATAGAAATCAGTCAAAAAAATTTCCACTTCTGTTTTTCAGAGTTTACCCTCATTGTTCATTTCGTGTCCCAGCTGTCTCTGCATGTCACAACATGCAGAATAGCTGTGTCAAATACACGCTTGCACATGCAAGAATTTCCAAAACTTCTGTAAAACCAAACAATTTTTTTTTGTTGTTTTGGTTTAGGCAAATATTTACGCACAACTAGTTGTATGTCACCTGAGTGATTTTGATTCTCTTATTTGATCATTTTATTAACAAATGTTCAATGTTTAAGTACCAGAATGTAAAAAAAAAAAGTTTCTGTAATGCTTTCGATTATTAATTTTCAAAATCATCATAGAAAATAATTTTTTATAGAGAATAATTAGAATAATGACATTTTAAAATACATGTTTTGCATTTTAATAGACTAATCCTGTTTTAATTGGCATTATTTGTGTTTGTAACCAAGTTAGTTTAGATTTTAATTAAATACACCATTATTCGCATTTAAGAAACATTACTAAAATAAGATTTGTATTGGAACATGACTTATTAGATGAGTAGTTATGATTTTACTCTTTTTTCTATGGTCCAGTAACAGCTTGGCTATTGCAGGGTAAGAGAGCTGTAGCTTGTGAATAGATGTCAAGTTTATTCAAGTAAACAAGAACAAAGCCCTCAAAAAATAAAGAAATGAAACCTGCTACTGATCCTATGTGTGTGAATTTCTGAGAATCAGTGTCATTTACTTTGGTTCTTTTTTTCAATAGTTTGCATGTAAATATAATTGCCTAGACAAAGATATGTGTAAAAGTGTTCATGCAATTAATATTGTGTTAATAAACAAGAACTTGTGATGCATATTTACTGATTACAAATCTTTTAAAAGATAAAATACATATGAACAGTGTACAATAGAGGTACTGCCACAAGGTCTATAACAGAGAGAAATAGTTTGTATATAATGTAACCTTATTTTTGACAGGTATAGGTCAAAGGTCAAAAAGATACATATTCTTACTCTCTATATCTAGGTCAAAGGTCATGATCATAAAATATATTTAGTTATGTTAAATCTGGATCACATACATTCCTGACACAAATGTTACCATACCTGGTACGGCCATATGTATTCCACCCACACACGTTGCGCACATGTTCTTTCTAACACTCTGTGGTAGGTCATAAAATATATTTAGTTATGTTAAATCTGGATCACATACATTCCTGACACAAACGTTACCATACCTGGTACGGCCATATGTATTCCACCCACACACGTTGCGCACATGTTCTTTCTAACACTCTGTGGTAGGTCATAAAATATATTTATAGTTATGTTAAATCGGGATCACATACATTCCTGACACAAACGTTACCATACATGGTACGGCCATATGTATTCCAGACACCCACACACGTTGCACACATGTTCTTTCTAACACTCTGAGGTAGGTCATAAAAATATATATAGTTATGTTAAATTGGGTTCCTATCTATTCCTGACACAAACGTTACTAGTTATGTTAAATCGGGTTCCCATACATTCCAGACACAAATGTTACCATACATGGTATGGCCATGTGTATTACACACACACATCCAAACAAAAATATGATACACACAAACACACTTTATTTTCACATTATTTAAAAGGAATTTAAGTGTTATGTACTAAATTACCATAATTATGAACACAAGTTGTTAAGTTGACAATCATTTTTAAAATTACGTTTCTCCATTTAGATTGTCTGCAGTAGAATGCAGTCTTTTAAACCAGGAAAAATGACTGCCTTTAAGTTTTATAACAATAGTAAGTAAAATCCAGTGTGATTTACATTACAAATCTCATACGTAACATCTCTGTAGGATTTATAGACGTTAAAGCACTGAATGAAATGAGCAATATAGACAAAAAAGAAACACTCTGTGTCTACTACTGCTAAATATGACTAGCATTAGCTACGTGTAGTAGTGCAAAATAGTCCATCAAATGTATTAGCAGGTGTAGCCTATACACGAGTCCACTATTGGTCATATCACAATTGAGAACATGCCCCAAATTCATTGCTTTAGTAGAATTTAATGGTAAGTGAAATGATACTCACATTGTAATGTCCTTAGTATTTGTTCAGTCTACAGGTCCTCTAACACTCTGTTAAATGAATAAATGTAAATGTACTACAACGTAAATTTTGTTTTAAATCATTTAATGCAGAAATTACACACAATATTAAGTTGATGTAATTATCAACATTATTATGTCAACACAACTCATCAAAATAATGTGTACAACTTTAAATATTTAATTAATTCAATAAATTAGAATTTTTATCTTGCAACCACACATTAAATTTAGATTGTGGGGTTTGTTTTGTATAGCTCCGCTGTTAGAAAATACATGATGGTTGAATGTGAACATAAATGAGCAGAATGTAAGCTTGTAAAATAAATGAAACTTTATTGATTGCACTTTTGAGAAATTAGCATGAGTTTGAATATGGACCACTATTTTCACTGAAATATTTCAGTTTTTTTTTTTGTTTGTTTTTTTTTACACTAATTTACACTAAATGTCTAGTAGAACCTTTTAAAATAACTCGACTGCTTCTATAACTTTGGCTTGTAGTGTATATGACAGCTCCCGGTCATAAACCCCTACAAGGAAATAAACATGAATCATTTTGACTGCAGATCAGGAGAGGGTAAAGACAGACTGGTGATCTGATCTATATTATATATACGTGTACCTTAGATAACGCCTCTCTGAACGCCATGGTGGGACGTTCCCGAGTTGAAGTACTGTACAAGTCCTAAGCATTAGATCACCCCAATTACTCTTGTATACTCTTTCCATACCATCGTGATCTTCGCCTGACGAAGCCATACACAAAACATATTTGACATTTGGGGCCTAATTCTCAAATCACCAGACACCAAATGCACAACCGTTTTGTCTTGCTGCCATCACAAAATAAAAATGTTTAAACCTTAAGTAACGTAGTCACGGAGGGTGTATATATTTTTCACACTACATGAAGTTTGGGGATCCTTATAGACTGTGGAACAGAAATGTACTCAGTGTGTCTCCACCGTTTTATTTTATATTGGAGTACAACCATTTTTCTTTTTTACCGTTAAGGATGAAACACTTGTTTCTTTTAAAACACCATCTTTAAATGTTTTTCTACCTCCTAACTAAACCCTCGGACTTAAGACGCGATCTTTGGAGTTGTTGATGCCCTGCTCAGGGTTAAACAACAATGTCTTTACATTACCTTCATTAATAAATTGTCAAACTAACCTCTTGGTTTTGTTTTTTTTTGGAGCAAAAGTCAGATCCTCTCTCATTTCAACAGGTCCTCTTGTTGGTGAATACACAGCAATCTTCTAGGGGTATTAGGATTTCCCGGAGCAGACATTGTAACAGATAGTTGCAGAGTTTCTTCTGTGTTTTAACTACAACGTCTTAACCATTATTTTAACACTGAGACACACGACTCCCTTTAATTCGTTAACAAACACATTTGTAAGAATTCTGGTCAGCAAAACCCCCAAAAGAACACCTGTGTCTCTCTCTCACACACCCACCCCCGCACACCCACATGGTCACCAGAGGTCATAAATGTACTGCTGGGACATGGGATGTCAAAGCATAGACAAAAGCTTATGTATTTAGCGATAGTTCTGTGTAAGTATCCTCGTTGGCGAACCATTTTCTGAAATGTTGTTTATAGTTTAAACAAAATGCACGATTCTTTTAAAACACCGTCTTTAAAAAAGGTTTTTTCACCCTTAAAATAACCTGGTTAGAAGGTAGGATATGTAATACATATTTTCATTTTCTTCAGACATATTGTCACTTCAGTCTCCACAACGAATAACACCGATGGTTTTGACCTTTCTTTCAGTAAAAGAGAACGACATCATACAGCCTTGAAGGACTGTAGAAATGTTTTACACATCACAATGTTTTTCTCAACAACGTAGCCAATAAATAGTTCAATTATTTCACAAACCTCAGTCTGTTCAATTCTTGACAGAAGGATTACACATAGATCATACACATAGGGAGCTACACATGCATAACATGTCCACAATTCTAATACATCTACCACATTCAGTCACCAGGTCTAGTATTTTCTGATAGATTAGTTACACAAACTGATAATTACCACAGAAGTAATTTCAGAAACAAAGATTCACTTAAACCACAAATGTACACATTGGTAGGGATCGTAAAACCCTGAAACACATGACTCATCCCTTAATTCATTAACATAAACACACTGTAAGCATTCTGGTCAGCAAACCCCCAGGAAACACTCGACTCTCTCTCTCTCTCTCTCTAACACACCCACACACACGCACGCACACCCACACACCCACATACACACACACTTCAGACACTGTCACCAGAGCTCATAAATGTGAAATTTACACTATCTATAGAACTGTCACCCCAGAAAAAACACATGTGTAGGACAGTGTGTATAGGCCTACAAGACATCGCCCGAAAAATGTGTCTTCTAGTTTAAACAAAACTCTCAATTCTTTTAAGCAACACTTTAAATATTTTACATCCTAAAGGGTTAGGTTTAGAAGGCATGTAATACGTGCGTTTCTTATAAAACACCGTCTTTAAAAACGTTTACCTCCTAAAGGGACCTATTTAGAAGGTAGGTAAAAACTTTTTTTTTTTTTACATTTCTTCGGGTATATCAATGTTTTAGAGTATTTATTTCAGTAAATTTTTATTCAAACTCATGCTAATTTCTCAAAAGTGCAATCAATAAAGTTTCATTTATTTCACAAGCTTACACTCTGCTCATTTATGTTCACATTCAACCATCATGTATTTTCTAACAGCGGAGCGAAACAAAACAAACCCCACAATCTAAATTTAATGTGGGGTTGCAAGATAAAAATTCTAATTTATTGAATTAATTAAATATTTAAAGTCGTACACATTATTTTGATGAGTTGTGTTGACATAATAATGTTGATAATTACATCAACTTAATATTGTGTGTAATTTCTGCATTAATTGATTTAAAACAAAATTTACGTTGTAGTACATTTACATTTATTCATTTAACAGAGTGTTAGAGGACCTGTAGACTGAACAAATACTAAGGACATTACAATGTGAGTATCATTTCACTTACAATTAAATTCTACTAAAGCAATGAATTTGGGGCATGTTCTCAATTGTGATATGACCAATAGTGGACTTGTGTATAGGCTACACCTGCTAATACATTTGATGGACTATTTTGCACTACTACACGTAGCTAATGCTAGTCATATTTAGCAGTAGTAGACACAGAGTGTTTCTTTTTTGTCTATATTGTTCATTTCATTCAGTGCTTTAACGTCTATAAATCCTGCAGAGATGTTACGTATGAGATTTGTAATGTAAATCACACTGGATTTTACTTACTATTGTTATACAACTTAAAGGCAGTCATTTTTCCTGGTTTAAAAGACTGCATTCTACTGCAGACAATCTAAATGGAGAAACGTAATTTTAAAAATGATTGTCAACTTAACAACTTGTGTTCATAATTATGGTAATTTAGTACACAACACTTAAATTCCTTTTAAATAATGTGAAAATAAAGTGTGTTTGTGTGTGTCATATTTTTGTTTGGATGTGTGTGTGTAATACACATGGCCATACCATGTATGGTAACATTTGTGTCTGGAATGTATGGGAAACCGATTTAACATAACTATATATTTTTTATGATCTACCTCAGAGTGTTAGAAAGAACATGTGTGCAACGTGTGTCTGTGTTTATCCGTAACGGATGGGAACCTACATGGCCATTCCATGTATAGTAACATTTGTGTCAGGAATGGATGGGAACCCGATTTAACATAACTAGTAACGTTTGTGTCAGGAATGTATGTGATCCCGATTTGACATAACTATAAATATATTTTATGACCTACCACAGAGTGTTAGAAAGAACATGTGTGCAACGTGTGTGGGTGGAATACATATGGCCGTACCAGGTATGGTAACGTTTGTGTCAGGAATGTATGTGATCCAGATTTAACATAACTATATATATTTTTATGACCTACCTCAGAGTGTTTCATATTCTATGTGAAAAGAAAGAACATGTGTGCAACGTGTGTGGGTGTCTGGAATACATATGGCCATACCATGTATGGTAACATTTGTGTCAGGAATGTACGTGATCCCGATTTAACATAACTATAAATATATTTTATGATCATGACCTTTGACCTAGATATAGAGAGTAAGAATATGTATCTTTTTGACCTTTGACCTATACCTGTCAAAAATAAGGTTACATTATATACAAACTATTTCTCTCTTATAACTATTGAATTAATTTATTTTTGTTGCATGAATATATAGCCATAGGTTACATACCTGTTAGGTTAAACATATTTTAATGTATGTTTAATGTTACAAATACACTAAATAAATCTAAATACTTAGCCATTAAATTATATCCCTTCATATATACAGTATCTCACAAAAGTGAGTATACCCCTCACATTTTTGTAAATATTTGATGATATCTTTTCATGTGACAACAATGAAGAAATGACACTTTGCTACAAAGTAAAGTAGTGAGTGTACAGTGCTGGCTCAAATGTAGCCTATTACCCAAAAACACTTAAAATTCAACATAGAAGCAAATACTCACATCTACCTCTGAACCCAGTTGGAGATAGAAAAAAAGACACCAGCCGTGAGTGAGAAGAAGCAAGGGTCCAGATTTATTGGTTCCGTTCCACCACACGAGATCCACACCGATGAGAATTCTCAGAAGTGATCTGACACCCGGAGCTCAAGCTCCAGTATTTATACTGTATTTACACAGTAGATAACCAATATATTTCAGAAAGACTATGATATCAATACCAATAGGGTTAAAAAAGAGCTCATCTACATTGCCATTATGTTTTGAAAAAGGACTTTCCAGTTTACCATTAGGTTCAAAATGGAGAGACAAAACAATTTAGAGAGACCTTGGTCTCACTTTTACCTCGCGGGGGGGCAGCTTGACTCAGCTACCCTTATAAATGGCTCCTCATGGTTTTCTCTTAAAATTAAGGCCTTCCTTGCGAGACAAGAATCTTCACCGTCTGAATTATGAGTAAGTTACATTTTTCTGTATTTCTAGTTTATAATTTATTTTCATATTTGCTCTATATCTCTATTTTATATATAGTTATACTGCTTGCAAAATCGTTTACTGTACTTCCTACTTCATAATATCATTATATTACCCTTCTACTATCCTACATATCCTACTACTCTTTATTTTTATAAAGAGTATATATTTTATTATTATAAGATATTACCCTTATAATATCTTAATACTCCTTTTTATTATTCTTATAAAGTTATAATATTATGTGTGTGTGTGAGAGAGAGAGACAGAGAGAGTGTGTGTTATGTCTACATGCCCGCCCGTACGAGAGTGTGTGTGTGTGTGTGTGTGTGTGTGTGTGTTAGCACTCCTCAGCTCTTATACTTCTTTTTGACTTTTTGACTAATAAACCATAGTGTATTACTCTTAAAAGATCTTTAAAATGTGAATCCAATTCGTCAATATCCGCCTAATACCGCTTCTGTGTGTCTAGGTGCTCGTCGTCATTTCTTCTTCTCCCCTTTACTGGATCTGGATCTGGACACTCACTATCAGCTTGCGCAACTCACTGCTGATATCATGGTGCTACTTAACTTTCTTCGCAGCACCCCCTCTGGAAATGGAAATGCGGGGTCCCCCCCGATACAGAATCTACCCCGTGAACGTGTGTACTGACGCCTCTACACAGCCAGAACCCCTCTCCAGCTTTCAGTCTGAGGAAGATGTCACCTTCTCTGATCTGGGCTCTGACCATTCTTCCCTCTTCTCACCTGTCAGTCCGCCCCACTCTCAGTGGTCTTCTCACTTCACCTTTGCTGACTGTCCCATGTCCCCAGGACGCACCCCATTTTCTTCCCCCTACCGCTCTCCTCAAGATTACGCACCCACCAGTCCTGTGAATTATCAATAAAATTACATATTACTCATACTAGGTCTCCCTCATGTTTATTTCATGTCATTTTTATCCACAACATTAGCTTGTGTAACAGTGTAAATTTGCTGTCCCCTCAAAATAACTCAACACACAGCCATTAATGTCTAAACCGCTGGCAACAAAAGTGAGTACACCCCTAAGTGAAAATGTCCAAATTGGGCCCAAAGTGTCAATATTTTGTGTGGCCACCATTATTTTCCAGCACTGCCTTAACCCTCTTGGGCATGGAGTTCACCAGAGCTTCACAGGTTGCCACTGGAGTCCTCTTCCACTCCTCCATGAAGACATCACGGAGCTGGTGGATGTTAGAGACCTTGTGCTCCTCCACCTTCCATTTGAGGATGCCCCATAGATGCTCAATAGGGTTTAGGTCTGGAGACATGCTTGGCCAGTCCATCACCTTCACCCTCAGCTTCTTTAGCAAGGGAGTGGTCGTCTTGGAGGTGTGTTTGAGGTCGTTATCATGCTGGAATACTGCCCTGGGTCCCAGTCTCCGAAGGGAGGGGATCATGCTCTGCTTCAGTATGTCACAGTACATGTTGGCATTCATGGTTCCCTCAATGAACTGTAGCTCCCCAGTGCTGGCAGCACTCATGAAGCCCCAGACCATGAGTCCCACCACCATGCTTGACTGTAGGCAAGACACACTTGTCTTTGTACTCCTCACCTGGTTGCCGCCACACACGCTTGACACCATCTGAACCAAATAAGTTTATCTTGGTCTCATCAGACCACAGGACATGGTTCCAGTAATCCATGTCCTTAGTCTGCTTGTCTTCAGCAAACTGTTTGCGGGCTTTCTTGTGCATCATCTTTAGAAGAGGCTTCCTTCTGGGACGACAGCCATGCAGACCAATTTGATGCAGTGTGTGGCGTATGGTCTGAGCACTGACAGGCTGACCCCCCACCCCTTCAACCTCTGGAGCAATGCTGGCAGCACTCATACGTCTATTTCCCAAAGACAACCTCTGGATATGAAGCTGAGCATATGCACTCAACTTCTTTGGTCGACCATGGCGAGGCCTGTTCTGAGTGGAACCTGTCCTGTTAAATGTATGGTCTTGGCCACCGTGCTGCAGCTCAGTGTCAGGGTCTTGGCGATCTTCTTATAGCCTAGGCCATCTTTATGTAGAGCAACAATTCTTTTTTCAGATCCTCAGAGAGTTCTTTGCCATGAGGTGCCATGTTGAACTTCCAGTGACCAGTATGAGGGAGTGTGAGAGTGATGACATCAAATTTAACACACCTGCTCCCCATTCACACCTGAGACCTTGTAACACTAACAAGTCACATGACACCGCTGAGGGAAAATGGCTAATTGGGCCCAATTTGGACATTTTCACTTCGGGGTGTACTCACTTTTGTTGCCAGCAGTTTAGACATTAATGGCTGTGTGTTGAGTTATTTTGACGGGACAGCAAATTTACACTGTTACACAAGCTGTACACTCACTACTTTACATTGTAGCAAAGTGTCATTTCTTCAGTGTTGTCACATGAAAAGATATAATCAAATATTATTATGTTAATTTTGTCTGTTGCTTGCTTTAAAGTATATATTAAATGGTCTCAAAGATTTGCTAATATGTGTAACATTTTTGACATTTTAGAGTACAGGTACGTTTAATGAAATCACTGAGAGCACACAGTTTAGAAGTCTAGAACCTTCTTTACTGACAAAATAGCAATGTGAGATATTTGGTTTCTTACTATCAAAGCACAGGGAGGGAAATGTAAGGGTACATGCTGCATCCAGCCAACCCTTAGAAGATATTGTAACACACTCTTCATGTCTGTGCCAGTTGTTAGGTTCTAGTGGCAATTTCCAATTTGACATATTTCCTAGTGGCACATTTCCAAAGGACCAGCACCAGCTGTTGATGTCATTGTACAGTCCAATCCAAGCACTGGAATTGAACTGTTGTATCTTTGCTTCATCTGAAGTTGGAGCATGTCGTCATTGCTTTTAATGATTGCCAGGTCAGTGTATGTGGTCCAACAGTAAACCTGAGCATCACTCCATGTTTTCCCCTGCTGGATCAGACAGTACTCACGAGAGACTGAGAGGACGATGGGGACGACTCCTGTGGAGAACAGTTTAAAAGGTTTCATGTAATGTTTTCAACATGAATGATCTTTTTATTTTGTTTATTTATTTTTTATTAACATTTTAAATCTACACTCCAAAAATAAGTGAAAAAAACACTAAAAGGTAACATTTTATAATTTATTTCTTGCAGTAGCCACATAACAGAATAAAAAAAAAGTAAACATTGACGGCCCTCTCTAAAATTAGTTGAACACAGTATACTATGATCTATCAGCCTTAAATTTGACTAATTATAAAATAAAGACCCCTAAATGACTTAGTCATTTAGGGGTCATTTAGATAATCATATCATTTGCACAATTTGCTTGAGAGATAAAGCAGGATTTTGTGTGTTTATTAAACAGTGTACATTTGACTAAATATTTAAAGGTGCAGTAGGTGATGTTGTATTCTTACTAATCATATAGATATGCTGAAAAAATATGGAGAATGTGATAAAAGAAAAACAACAATGGTTTAAACCTTGTGTATCAATTTAAAAAGTTACTCAGGTCCATAGAGGACAAAAATGCCCATGTCCAAAAATTTAATATTATGTATTAATATTTTTTCCCACTTTCACTGACGTCAATTTTTTTTTTACCAGCATCAGTTCTAATCATAATTACCAAACATTCATTCATTTTCAGTATTATAACCCTTTAAATGCTGGTTTGTTTACATAGTGCCACAGATGTTTTTTTTTTTATGAAAAAAAGAAAAATAGTAATTATTTTCATATACTAAATGCTAAGCAGAATTTTTTTGACTATTTTTTTTTTATCATTAATTTTAATGCATTCATATTTTTTATGGAGTGTCAGATTTGAAAAACAAACAACAAACAAACAAACAAACAAAAAACCTACCACTCAGTCCATAAAGGACAAAATGTCCATGTCAAAAAAACTGTCATATATTTCTATATTATAAATTATTTATTCTAATATTTTGAGATACTGGATTTTTGATTTCCATGAGCTGTAAAACAAAAAAAGGCTTGAAATAGTTCACTTTGCACCTGTCTTTTCCACTTGAGAAAATACTAAACATTTCAGATTTTTTTTTTTAAAAAATCAATGTTTTGAAACCTTGTCAACAAATTAAAAGCCTATTAACACAGAACACATGATTTTATACTTAAACGTCATGGGGATTAAATATTGCAGTTTGAACAGGTTTCAATGGGGACATTTTTGCCTTAAGGTCCTGAGTGGAACTATCTTGTGTATCCAGTGTAAAATAGATTTATGAACGCAAATGAGGGTGAAATATTAATTCCAATAAAAATACACACCTTTTGCAATTTTTATGCTGTTTGCATTAACACAGACAAAATAATAATAATAAAAAAAAAATGTCCATCAAGGACGCACAAGGGTTAAGCTGTGACCTCAGGAGGAAAGTATTACATGTCTGAGAAAACCCCTTTAGAAAACTGTTAATGGTCCAGAATGCATGTTTGTGTTTACATGGCCATCCTGTCAGTCCTTTTATAGACATTCCCTCACACTCCTTCACGCTGCTAACATGCTAATACCATTTATTACACTTGCATGTTTATAGTGTTATGTAGTGTGCTTAAAAGTGATGTCATGAAAATCCTTGCTAATGCTAACTCTAGTTGAAGCACTTTGTGTTCATAGGTAGGAAAAGAGGAGCGAGCTCAGAGAGTAAAATAATCATTCAAATCTTATTCAGCTCCACCTATTTAAACCGACAGAGCCCTAATCTATATAAATTTTGAGAAATCTTACCTAAGGCACCTTTAAACAATCACTAAAACATTATTAAGGAACATGTATTACATGTTAAATTATGACTTTTTTGTTGTTGCTCAATAAAACTCAAATTAGACTCTTGTATTGGTCCATAAATGGGGATTGGAAAATGACTAATAAATACATTATTATTTGTGATGTACAATTAAGGATTTATTAATACCTAGATATGCAGATTATTATGCAATAATTACTCATCTAAAAATTCACATCTTATTAGTGTATAACTGTCCAAATGTTATATCTGTAATTTGTAGCTGACCTGCATTTCATCACTTTAAAAACTTATAAAAGTTGATTGTCACTAAAACTACAAGATGTATTCTATATTGTTCTATATAGTGCAGAGAGAAGGACAACAATCAAGGACTCTAGTCAGCCAAACCATGGCCTGTTCTCACCACTACACTCAGGCAAAGGCTACCGCGGCATGAGGACCAACTCTGAGACCTTCAGGCTCAGCTACACTCCACAAGTGACTATAGCTCTGAAAGGGACCTCATTCAGGCATAATGTCTTAAACTTAAACTCTACATCACACACACACTGATTAGGACATCCATATCACATTGACATTCATATACACAATGTGTATCATTTTTGCACGTATCAGATTCACATTCAATCTGTATTAGAATATTTATTGTTTATTATTTATTGCACTGTATTTTCCTGCACAGTTGTGCACTTTATGTCTTATATCCTACGTGTAGCATTTGCATAGTTCAGGAACTTGCGATTCAGTGTTTGACTACAATACACTGTATAACTCTCTGTATGTGACAAATAGAAAACTTCAACTTGAATAGGCCTCCAATTTAGTAGATCTTTAGGAGAACGATACACCTCAACAATTGGATGTTAATGTTACGCGATCTGTAATTAACAAGTAGTCATTATAAAAGGGATAGGGTTAGTTCGTAGCTCTATAGGAGAAACGCAGATCATACTTACTGAGTAATTAACCATTATTCTTTGGTTCTTAATAATAGTAACTTAAGTGTTAATGAGGTCCTGTTCTGTTCATTTCCTCCTGCATTATGACCTCTGAGGGCTTTGGAACAGTATTGTGAAGTGTTACTAGAATCTAACCAAACAACTTCATACCTATACATTTCTCTAGAGACATTACATATTTTTACATTTTTCCTCTCATGTTTCTATTTCCATTGATTCTTCATCACTGATGTTCTGCTGAGGAACTCCGAATCTGTGTTATGAAGGAGACAGTAAAGAATCCTCTGTATCCTCGGAGCCTCTTCTAATGTTTATCTATCTGTTTTTAAAAGGAGTCTCATGCAAAACAGTGGACATTCTTAACAATACGGCAATCGAGTGTTTTCAGAAGATTTCATTCTGATTGGCCAACACTGATTTCCATGTCAAATAGACAAGGAGTCTCTGTTCAAACCAATTCAAGTAGTTAATCTTACTGGAACATTTATTAATGATTGTTAAGTACTCTGTACAGAGTGGCTGTGGTCTAAAATTATTTGTCCATAACTTTAAAAAGATGTGTTGTATAAAAATATTTCTACCGTATCAATTTAGAGTGTCTCCTCTTAGGTAAACTCTCTTTCTTTCTCACCTTTTCAGTAGAACCTGATAGCATTGTGCACAAAAGGATGAACGGGTTCCTGTTAGCAGAGGTCACTACATTACTGGCTCAAGGCCACAGGACTCGATAATGAATTGAAGGGAGTTTAAATATTTTATCTCTAATTCATTTTGATTAATTTGAAATCCATATGGATAATAAAATGATTGAAAGGAGCATTTGTTAATATTTTTCCATGAATGTTATTCAACATGCCATAAAACTTATCAATCGCCATAGTCATAGTTAGCTTTCGATTAAACTCTTTTTAATTCGATTTGATCTGCATTTAGCTATAGATATTGTCACAAAACAGCTTTGTCAGAAATCCAGGTCTGGATCTACATCCATAATATGCAATGTTGGAAGTAAACGTTTACTGTCACAAATTGAATACAGCAATACAATGCTATATGACAATCTAATTACAGTAGAGCACAGTGCAAAAATGCAGTGAAGAGTGTACCATATAAATACTGGCCAGGAACTGTGACCTTACTAGTTATCATTTCACTCCTCTTTTTATTTTCAAATAATTTTTGAAGCATATAAACACTGTACAGGTAAAGTACTCACCTTAGACAACAAGGCATCAGACTTGTACACTATACTCAACCCACAATATAAAACATTTTATTGATAAACTCAAAAATAAAGCAGTTGTGCATGGATGAACGGGTTCCAGTCAGGTCAATCCTACTTTAGCGTACTCATTACAAAAGCAACCAAAACTGAATTATTTCATTCATTATTTAAAATTGTGTATTTTACAAATGATAAAAATAAAAACTTGTCTTTCACATGTTCTTTACAATTTGAAACTATTCCCTTATATTAGGCTTTGTCTAAGAGATGCTGAGATGTGCAGTGAGGCATCCATGCAAAACATGTAAACAAATTACCAAAGCAAAGTGCTCGCAAAGTGCTTCTCTGGATCCGAAAAAGGACTTTTCAGTAGCAATTTGCATTTCATTTTTTGTTTGGGAAATGAGGAAACTTGCACCTATGTGAACTCTACAAACCCTCCTGCATGTGCATTAGTCAAGCTCTTACTTTACCATAATAACTTTTTTTATGTTTTATAATTTTAAGTTATAAATCTTATTTATTTAATGGTTGTAAATTGCAAATGAGATATATATATATATATATAGGCAGCTGTGGTTCAGGTGGTAGAGCGGGTTGTCCTTTAATCGTAGGGTTGGCGGTTTGATTCCCGGCCCACATGACTCCACATGACTCCACATGCTGAAGTGTCCTTGGGCAAGACACTGAACCCCAAGTTTCTCCCGATGGCAAATTAGTGCCTTGCATGGCAGCTCTGCTACCATTGGTGTGTGTGTCTGTGTGTGTGTGTGTGTCTGTGTGTGTGTGTGTGAATGGGTGAATGAGAACCAGTGTAAAGCGCTTTGGATAAAAGCGCTATATAAGTGCAGACATATTTAATAATAATCTATTTCAATTCAATAAATCTTAAATCAACAGCAACCTGATTACAAATACTGGTAACATCACTGATCAACATGATTATCCTATTAAAATGCTACAGATATGGAATCTGCCCAATAAAAGGTCATAAAACTATCAAACAAAAAACCAAAACGAACTTATGTGCTGGGTCGGATTATCCAATGCAAATTATGGGCACGGGCCCAGGGGCTCATGCACACTTGGGGTCCAAGCGAGGGGAAGAAAAAAATCATTTTTTTTCTTTTCTTTTCTTTTTTTTACGTTGCTGAAAACGGAAGGGGTGTCTAGTTGGGCCACACAAGATTAAAAAAGATGCACACCACTTAATGTCTACAGCAGCGTAGGCCATAGGGAGTGGAGAAGATGTAAGTCTTTATGTATTTCGTGTAGGAGCACTGAATTTTAACCTCAGAGTATGCTTGAACATGATATTACTCAATAATACGCCAAAGAGCAGTCTTCTCATTTCATAATTAAAATGTCAGATGAGCGTCTACATACGAGTCTGGAATGAATGACAGTCCCGCCCACTTCCCCTAATATCGCTTAAATAATCTTTTGGATGTCTCCACTGATTTCTCTGCTTAAAAATATGCACTGATGTTAGATAGATGGATGGATGGATGGATGGATGGATAGATAGATAGATATGTAATAGGCCTATACAATGAAGTGTAATGTTTTTTCATATGTATATTCAGCAGTAGTTTATGTATTGACAATGTTTTGTTTGTTTATTTATATGTTTGTGGGTTCACTGGAAAGTGATCCTCATGGGGACACGTTTGGGGACTCCTGGATTTCTGGACACTTCCCCGCCTCACCAACAGTAGGCATGATCAACTGAATTTTAGCATGACCACTGAGAGACAATTCCCAGTGACTTCCTGTTTGTTTGTTTGTTTGTTTTTGTTTTTTGTTTTACTATATAAGCACATGGTGTATTGAATTTTTCTCTGGATTTCATCTTTGGCTATATTTAAAGTACCAGTTGTGTTTTTGACCAATGCCTGCCTTATTATTTTGAATTCTGCTCCACTGTCCAGTTTCAGCACAGAGGAACAATGACAGTATTTAGCCATGCTGCCTGCGGTGAGAAAGCTGTGCTGGAGGAGCAGCAAAGGGCTCAGAGAAATAGAAAGTAGTGATTAGGGAAACTGCTAGAGGTCAGCAGAGCACATGGAACAAAAAGTAAAGGCGATTGAGGCAGTAGAAGTCATTACTCCCTGGCATCCCAACAGTAGCTGTTAATAATAAAGATGGCAGCTGGTGGTTCACGTTTCAAGTCTTAGTTACATACAGAGAGTTATATAATGTATAATTCTTGCAGTGAAATTTTTAATTGCAAGTTCCTGAACTGTGCACATGAGACACATATGTACTGCCCTGTGGGTCTGCTTACCTCAGCATGGGACTGAATTATGACAGTTGACTTGGAAAAGCAGCTGAAGTCGAGATGCATGCCTATTGAGGTGGGCTGTAAGGTTTTTGCAGGCCAGGCTGCACTGAGATTACTGAGGATGGTACCACTTAAAAACCTTTGGCTTTGGACCTCAGTTCATATGAACAGTTATGAACAGTTATGCTTTAGCACTACAATTACCACAAAGAGTTTTACATTTTTACACCAGTTTAGTGTGGAAAGTGTGTGTGTGGTTTTATCGGTTCTACTAAACAATCTACAAATTTTCTGACCGACAGGAGGAACTGTTTGTTCTAATACACATTATCTGATAGGAAGCCATCATGATGGGTTTAAAGCAAAGCGCAAGATTGTGAGAATGATGGACATATACACAATGAGAGAGAGAGGTAGAGAGAGAGAGGTAGAGAGAGAGCGAGAGAGAGAGAGAAGTAGAGAGAGAGTGAGAGTGAGAGGTAGAGAGAGAGTGAGAGAGAGAGAGCGAGAGAGAGGCACAGAGTGAGTGAGAGCAAGAGAGAGAAGCACAGAGAGTGGGAGGGAGAGTGAGAGTGAGAGAGAGGCACAGAGAAAGAGAGAGAGAGGTAGAGAGAGAGTGAAAGAGAGAGAGAGGCACAAAGAAAGAGAGCGAGAGAGTGAGAGAAAGAAGCACTGAGAGAGGGAGAGAGAGGGCGAGACAGAGAGAGAGGTAGAGAGAGGGAGAGAGAGAGTGAGAGAGCGAGAGAGAGGCACAGAGAGAGTGAGAGCAAGAGAGAGAAGCACAGAGAGAGAGAGGTAGAGAGAGAGTGAGACAGAGAGAGAGGCACAGAGAGGTAGAGAGAGAGTGAGAGAGAGAGAGGCACAGAGAGAGAGAGAGCGAGAGAGAGAAAGAAGCACAGGGAGGTAGAGAGAGAGAGGTAGAGAGAGAGCGAGAGAGAGAGAGAAGTAGAGAGAGAGTGAGAGTGAGAGGTAGAGAGAGAGTGAGAGAGAGAGAGCGAGAGAGAGGCACAGAGTGAGTGAGAGCAAGAGAGAGAAGCACAGAGAGTGGGAGGGAGAGTGAGAGTGAGAGAGAGGCACAGAGAAAGAGAGAGAGGTAGAGAGAGAGTGAAAGAGAGAGAGAGGCACAAAGAAAGAGAGCGAGAGAGTGAGAGAAAGAAGCACTGAGAGAGGGAGAGAGAGGGCGAGACAGAGAGAGAGGTAGAGAGAGGGAGAGAGAGAGTGAGAGAGCGAGAGAGAGGCACAGAGAGAGTGAGAGCAAGAGAGAGAAGCACAGAGAGAGAGAGGTAGAGAGAGAGTGAGACAGAGAGAGGCACAGAGAGGTAGAGAGAGAGTGAGAGAGAGAGAGGCACAGAGAGAGAGAGAGCGAGAGAGAGAAAGAAGCACAGGGAGAGAGGGGGAGAGAGAGAGTGAGAGAGAGGGATTCTACATTTTCACATCGCAGACTCTTAAAGTCAATCTGCTTCAATTTCCTGCTGCTGTCTGCAAATAAACCCTCATCTTGAAGGCCTCCTGGTGTGAGCTGTGAATTCTGGGTAATGGAACCAGGTGCAGTACGAGGGGGTCAGGACTCTTCAGTCTGATTTGACGGCTCCATCAGGAAGAAGCTGCAGGAATTCTGTTTTCCTGACACAGGAATGGAGTTGAGACGGAAACGAGGGTCATGACCTCAATTTCCTTGTGGTGATACAAAGATAGAGTGGGAGAGAGAGAGAGAGAGAGAGAGAGAGAGGATTAAAATCATGTCCAGGTGAAATGACTGGAATGTAAAAATGAGAAGGACAAAAAAAAGATGATGTGATTAGGACAGTGGGATTAAAGACATACACCAAGAGACATGAGCAGAAAATATACTAGTGTTTTAATGAGTTAGCATTAGCATTCATCTTCATCACATCATTAGAAATGTAAATAATAATTTTGCTAACACACACTAAAATCTCTTAATCCTGAAATCCATTTTCTTTTTCAGATAATCCACATCCAAGATATTTATTTTTCCTATTTTCTTTTAATATTACAGCTGATCACCTAGCGCTTAGCAGATTAGCCGCTAATCACAGATCTAATCTGACTAATCCGATAATGAGTTCGGTCGAGAAACAGTAAAGGAGGAAACAGGACACAGAATGGTTCTGATTCTAAGTGAAGACTGGACCCTGAACCACATGTTTCTGACACACGCTCAGCAGGGAATTCTGTGATGTGATGGTGTCAGATGTGTTGAAGGAGATGCTAATGGTTTCCACTACAAATACCATTAGAAACCATGAGCTAACCATTAAAACCTTTACCATTATTGGTCTTTAATGGTATCCACTAGACATGACAGTAAAGACCCACAGGGACCATTACAGTTTCAAGTAAAACCAATACAATTCCCATTATAACCATTAAAACCATTATAAATTCTAGGAGCGTTTCTGCTGTTGTTTTCAGCAGGGTTCCTTTAACCTCCTGAGTTTAGTGTTAATTCTGGGTTTTTTCTTCTCATTGTATTTCTTGTTTTATTCCAGGATATTAAATATTAAATCTGATTCTAGTTCTCATTCTTGCTCTGAATTTAGCACTTATCCTGGTTCTAACACGTTCTATTCATGGTCCTGCTTCTAATTTTGGATCTGGTTCTGATTCTTGGTTCTACTTTAGATTCCATTTCTAATTCGGATCGTGGTTCTGGTTTGTGTTCTGATTATAATCTGGTTCTATACAGTGTTTTGTTCTCATTCCTTTGCTGCTTTTGTTCTGTCCTGTCTCTCTTTCTCTCTCTGAGTATTTTATAACACTCTTTCTGGATATTATTCTAGAACTGGTACCTGTTCTAATTTTAGTTCTTGTTCTTTTTGGTTCTGGTCTTTGTATTTGATGAGTTCTATGAAAGCCAGATTGTAATATTACAGAAGTAGTGTTCCTGCTGGAATGATGGTTTGCTCCCACAAATGAACATTCTACAAACATTATTTTGTGTTAATGTTCTTATAAACAAAAGCAAACGTTTATAGAGTGGCTGTAAGAAGTCTACACACACTAATCGGTTGATTCTGAACATTGCCACGTTTCCAATTATATACGGCTGTGCACACTTATGCAAACAGGTTATTGTACATTTATTATTTTTCATTTTAATTCCGCTAAAATGATTCTTATTGTTTTTTTTTTTTACTTTAATTAAAAGGTTAAAATTTCACAAAAACAAAGATTAAAAAAGAAGTTTCTTACATGGTTTATTTTGGTTTCATTCACAAAAACCTGCCATTTTAACAGGGGTGTGTAGACCTTTTATATCCACTGTAGATATTACATAAAAACATTTCAGAATGCAGAGACAATTGAACAGATTAAACTTTTGGCGAACATGAAGCTGTTCTCTATCCTCGATTCTTTTTTGTGCATTTTATAGAACTGATACGTCCTCGAGTCAGCATGGACAAATTAGAGGAAAAAACAGTGACTGGGGGTTTAAGGTTTTCACCCCCGTAGTGAAAATGTCCCAAATTCACTCAAACTGAAATACCTGCCAAGCTAAATAATTATATATATATTCCAATTGCAACTGAATATTTTGATTAATGAATAAAGAAAACAGAGAGAGAGTGTGTGTGTGGTGAATTTCCTGATCTCTTGTTCCTTCAGGGAACGAGTGTTTCGGAACAGTGAATTTACACTCTGGCACACACCTGATCCATAATGTATGGGCTGAACACACATACTCTAGCTTAGGATTGCGTGTGTGTGTGCCTGAGGGGAAAATCCTGCAGAAGTATAACAATGGAAAAGTAAAAAACACCATTGTGAGGTTTCGAGTGTGTGAACAGGAACATGTGCTGAGAATCAGAATGGATTTCATGCAGATGTTTACAGGTGTGCTGTTTTCTGTAGAACTCTGTCACACTGCACCGCTCAGAAGTACATAATAATGGATTGATAAACGTAGCATGTTATTACAGCTGGTGATTTTAGTGATGTATATTTATATGTATTTATTTGGTAAGTGTTATAACTATTCAAACATTATTCTTTAATTTACTTTATAATTTATAATGTTCTTCAGAGTGATGATTAACCTTTTTCTGAAATATTGATATGTGTTGTTGCATTTATTATTATATTCTGCAGTAAAAGGTTTTTTAGGGAACCAGCAGTCCTTCTGTAACTTTCCTCCTTTCATTTGAACACTGCAGAAATATTTAACTTGTATTGTTATAAAACAAGTTTTCTGCTATCGTGAGACGTTTCTAGAAGAATAAAAAAAAAACTCAAGCATGACCCTAATTTAATTAAATTCAATAAAATGTATTAGTTCTATGATTTTGTGATTTTAAATTAGAATAAAATTCTATTCTCTCTAAAATCCTCTTTTGAGACGTGTTGCGGCCATCAAATTCAAAATTACTGTATTTTTCCCTTAAAATGGTACATTTCCTCAGTTTAAACATTTAATGTTTTCTATGTTCTATTGTGAATAAAATACAGGTTTATGAGATTTACAAATCCTTGCATTCTGTTTTTATTTACATTTTACACAGCGTCCCAACTCTTTTGGAATTGGGCTTGTACATTAACGTTAATGTTAACAATAACAATCAGTCAGAACCAATCAATTATATATAATATTAATATAAAAAGGTTAATTTATTAATTGATATTAGTGAAATTTTAAAAAATATTTCTTCCATTTATGACTTTACATTTAGCAAACACTTTTATCCAAAGCGACTTACAGATGAGACTTAAAGTGGACTTTAAAAAAAAAGTCCACAACAAACATGTAAATTAAATTATAATACTAAATTCTAATAGTGTAAATTATAATCAGTTATAAATATTGACATGCAGCTCCATTTATGACTCATTTACATTTAACCACAAACATTTAAATTATAATAACCACATACATTTATATTGTTTGTTGCATTATTTATTACTCATTGATGCTATAAATATTCAATACTGCATGTGTTTGTGTATTATTATACAGTATAACTCTTAATAATTAATCCAAATGAAAAGCAGTTAAATGTTTTGTATTGTAAATGTATATTTTTGATTTATTCCACACAGTCAAACCTTTTAATGTAATTATTTTATTTTATTTATCTCTCAAAGGTACACATAAAATATTTACCTTGAATGTGTTTTTAAATGACATTGACATTATATTTAATTATTTCCCAGCTGAAAGACACATATGGGGCGTCCGACCAGCTCCAAAAGTATTGGCGCCCTTGTAATTTAAAAATACTAATAAATTTACTTCAGTTAAAGGTTAGATTTCCCTCATATTTATTTTCAGTGTGTGATTAAACAAATTTGCTATGAAGTCTTTACAATCGTATATTTTATCCATCTTTTACCAAGGGTGCCATTAATTCGGGAGCTGACTGTATGTCCTGCATGTGTCTTTCACCTGGAAAGTTAAATAATGAGATGCAATGCAGTTCTGCTTGTCAAAATATCCTGGCTTTAAAGTACAGCTCCCCAAAATTGGGTCCTGGACCTGGAAGAACGTCCATAAAGTGTCAACGGTCTCGAGGTGGGCATTATGTGGGAGGAGCCACGGTGTCCTGAGTGGAGGCGAGGCGAGGCAAGCAATGATGACCTCCTTGTCAAAACCAGAGGCAGGGCAATGTTCCAGGTCTCCATTTTATCTTTTCTCATGCTTCAGGAGGTGTGCTTTAAGAGGAATTGATGACAATATTGTACATTTTACAGATACAGAAATATTTGCCCTAAAATTGTATTAATTAATTAATTTAAACTCATTTAACAAACTTCCCTAAAGAAGTGGACTAGTGTGCACTAAACACAGGACTAACAGGGTTTATTTCAATATTAATTTCTATTTAAAACCAGGGTTATTATGTGAGACGGATTAGTTTGGCATTGATTTATTACAATAATCAAAAACCTCACACAGACACGAATCATTAATCAGGCTGAGCTGCTCGTTTTAATTCCAGACGTAATCGAAGCTGAAGATGGCGAGTCTGCAGACCTGATTCTGATGAAATGCGCATATTTTACTTCGAGTGAGTCTTTGTGAGGTTTGAGACACTCGCCGTAGCCTCATTCCATCACGAAGAGCCTTATTAATGCAGATCTGTGCTCCTTCTGCAGCTCGTTATCCGACCTGAGAAACATTTCCTACTGCAGTAACCTTCGTCCAGGATAATCATCTCTTTGCTCCATCACCACGTGTCTCATGCACACATAATGACGACTTCTTCAGCTCTAAGTGTGTGTGGGAATGCTTTTTAAAATCTGGTCCCTGATGCCAGGTTATGTGGATACACAGCGCCTTCTAGCGATCTCCCAACCTGCAGACCAGGAACATATCAAATCTGTCAAAAGAAAACAAAATGGAGAAATAAGCTCTATTCAGACAGGCTTAGTTTTCCATGTGGTGGATTTTGGTCTAAATCTGTCATGCCAGTCATTTTTACAGAAATATTACTCCATATTTTCTCTTCTATAAGCTGATTTATCCCATCTGAACTGACATATTGGTAAAAATTGTTTTATTTTCTGTGGGAAAAGAGGTTTAGTGATTTTTCTTTAGTATAAAGATGCTCCAGGAAACAATTTTTCTCTCGTCTATCTTCTCCAAAACCAAACGTTTAAAATGTAGAATAATAAAATATAGACGAGGTTTAAAAGAGGATGTCAGAGAAGAGACACCTCGGGGGGATTAGGGAAGTTATTGAGTTCCTAACACCTACTAATGCCACACCCCCTACAAGTGCTTATAATTAAGAAAAGAGCAATCAGTGTGTATCAATGCACCTGGACCACTCTCACCCACTAGGAGGCCACCTTGATACTCTTCAGTTGAGTCTGTATCCTGAAAGACCAAGGTACGTCCTTTATGTCTAAATCAATGGTGGATCTGTGTCAGCTGTTGCAGGTACAGCAAATCAAGACCTCCGTATATTACCCCAAATGGCTGGGCTAATGGAGCACTTTAACCAGCAGCTGAAATGAAAGCTGTGGTGAATGTTGGATGAGGAAGGAAGAAACTGGGACCTCTTGCATCCCTATGTCCCCTTTGCAGTGCATGAAACTCCCCAAGCCTCCAGAGGTTTCACCCTGTTTGAGTTGCTCTTCGGGCAAAAGCTGAAGTCAAGAAAGCATGGGAAGAACGACCCTCACCCTTCCCTTCCCTTCTCGAATATGTGCCACAGCTACAGAGCCACATTGAGCTCATTGGCTCATTTGTTAGAGAACACATGCAACAGCCACAGAAGACACAGCAGAGCGAATACAACCACCTGGCACAGTCTTGTGAGTTTCAACCTGGTGACCAAGTGCTCCTCCTGGTCCCCAGTCCAAACTGTAAGTTCCTGGTATGCTGTTAAGTCCCATATACAGTGACAGAAAAAGTAGTCCCAGTGAATTACCACCTGCAACTGCCCAGTAAATACAATGACACCCAGTTATACCATGTTAATCTATTTAAAAAATGGATTGAGCCTGCTCCTGTCTCTTCCCTAGCCACATGTCATGAAAGCTCACCCGGGTGTACCCTGATCAACAAGGGAGGAGAGCTGTTTTCCCCGCCCAACAAGACCTCACCAAACTAATAGGCCAGTTTACAGATGTCTTTTCAGTAGAACCAGGCCGAATGCAGCCTTGTCCAGCATCCTCAGTTGGAAGACTTAGTAGAGGGCCTGGAGATGCCTAGCTTAATCTATACCTTGGATCTGACAAAAGGCTACTGGCAGGTAGCTTTGAAGCCCAAAGCCAGACCCAAATGTGCGTTTTCCACCTCCAGCAGGCACTGGCAATACCAGATCCTACCTTTTCGGCTTCACTGAGCACCAACAACCTTTCAGTGGCTTATGGTCATCATCCTATGGCCACACAATTCCTTCATGGCAGCATACCTTGATGTGGTCATTCATTTGGCCATGAAGGAATATCCGTGCCCACCTCCAAATGCCATCTACGTCCCTTTTTGGGGCAAGCAGGGTACTGTCAGAGGTTTGCACCCAACATCTTCTCTTTTGCCTCCTCTCTTTTAGACCTCAAGAAGAAGGGACTGTTACGGAACAGAGGGATAAACAGGAAGTAAGTGCAGGAGCACTGTCTTTATTAATAAATCAATGAAACAAACAAGCAAACACGGGAACGCGGTCTATACGGAGTTAGCGAGAAAACATGGGACTAGAGTCGAGGCAGGAAACAGGACATGAAAACAAAGACCGCTTTGCATGCTAAACTTAGATGCTACACCGTTAAGACTGATGCTTCTCACACAGGTATCTCAACTACAAATAATATCGCGACCCGAGGGGTTTAAATGCCCAACATAATTAATCTAAACCAAAGACACCTGGGTTAAATCAAGGACATCCTCAAACAGAAACTAGAACTCGGGCAGAAAGCGAATGAAAACAAAACAAAGTCATGTGACCAGTCTGGAGCCGTGCCACAGTGCCCTCTGCTGGCCGTGGTGTAACAGGGACAGCCTGACAAGGTGCACTGGACGGACATAGCCAAACAGGTGTTCCAGGCCCTGAAAGAAGCGCTAACCAGCTCCCCTTCACAGTGCATACCAATGCCTCTGAAATGGGCCTGGGCACCCCAAGAGTTTGAGGAGGAAGAACACCCAGTGTTTTACATTAGCATAAAACTTACCCCAGATGAAAGACACTATGCTGCAGTATAATGGGATGCTCTTGTCATCAAATTAGCCATAGAGGAACTTAAGTAGTACCTCACCATCAGACACTTCACTCTGTTCACAGATCATGCTCCACTTCAATGGATGGCTAAGGCAAAAGAAACCAATTCCCATATCTCCCATTGGTTTCTCTCACTACAAGACTTTTTATTTCAGGTGCAGCACAGAGCAGGGGTCCACCATGGCAATGCTGATGGGCTTTCCTAATGCTATGGAACGGACAGAGCTGGTTCAGCACCACTGTTATGAACAGCCTGCACATGACATGGGTGGAGAGAGCAGTAAGAAGACACTGACACTGCAAAGCATCCACACTACCCCACCACCTCTCACATTAACCCCAACTCTCACCCTCAAAATATCAATAAATAGCCCTTCTGGGGATGTCTTTTGCCTACACCACGTGTCATATTGTGTACTGCCTCACTCCAGCACTCAACACTACATAACTATAACATAATTATGTTATAATTTTATATATATATACACAGTTGAAATCAAAATTATTCAAATTCAACCCCCATTGCAAATCAGGTTTATTGTAAAAATTTACAGGCTTTCAGCTGTTTGTGATGAACAAATCAAACAAAAGTAATTGAAATAATTTGACACAATGAATGCTTCAAGTGGTTTCCCCCAAATTCAGCTGAAAATGCAACTTATAATATTTCTCTATTCTCAAAATTATTCACCCCCTTCATGGCAAGCATCTTTAGTACTTAGTAGAGCTCCTTTTTCTGTTTTTGCAACTGTATGTATTCCCCCATCTTTATATTTATATATATATATATATATATATATATATATATATATATATATATATATATATATATATATATATATATTTCAAAGGAAATTATAAGAATAATATTTTGGTGTGTTTGTGCAGTTTGTGATTTTTATACAGGACAACTGAATTTCTTAGAATGGCTCTTTCAAGTTAACCGACTCCCATGGATCATCAGTCTGAATGATTCATTTAAAAAACTATGTGAATGTCAAAGATTTTCTTAGGGACATTATCTATTTTAGCAGACAAATTGAAATTAATTAAAAATTGACAAGGAAAACATATAAACAATAATGAAACAAAATGTTAAATAAAATGGAATTAAATTATTACTTATCATTAATAATAATAATAAATAATAATAATAATAATAAATTATTACTTATTATTATTAATTATTACTTCATTGCTCTAAAATGTGTTTGATATTGTATAAAAAGACATTCACACTGTTCTGTTGCTAGATTATGATTATAAAATATGCCAATGAATGAGAAGAAGAATCCTGAGTGTGTAGTGTAGGAATTGGGGTAGAAGTGAAGGTCTGGCAAATAAAAAAATATTTTAAAAAAACCAACAACAACAACAAAAAAACCCTTTTAATTCAACACCACAAATCAGGTATGACAGCTGTGTCAGAGAGAAGCACTATTTATTAAAAAAAAATGTTTGGAAAAAAAAGTGAAAATAAACTTTCATTTATAATTTATTCATAATTAATTTATAGAAACATCCAGTTTTATATAAAATATATAAAAATGTAAATGAATCCTTGAACGAATCAGTGAGTTAAAGAATCGAATGATCTTCCTGAACTAAATGACTCGAATCACTAGGTGTAGTACTGCTACGTCGCCGCGAGACGGCGCTTGTTTTTTGCGTTTATGTTTTAAATTGTCGCTCGTGCGCCGCCGTATCGAAGCAATAAATAGGGCAGAAGCGGAAGTCCCGCCCCTTTTCCTTCTTCTCTTGTAGGCTGTGTAAGTGTTAACGCTGAAATGTCGGCAACCTTATCTCCAAAAATCTGAATTAATCCTGCGATGTGTCTGAAAACACGCTACACTGTCACTATTATTAATTTCATAAGTCTTGAATTAAATCGTTATTTGTGAGATTTGTGTGGCGGGTCTTAACGTAATTGTTTATCTTTGTGTGTGTGTGTTGCAGGTTCCGCCGGGAGAATGGTGAGGAGCCGCATTTCTGAACCTTTCATCCTTCATCTGATTATAAT
This sequence comes from Ictalurus furcatus, assembly GCF_023375685.1. Classification (NCBI taxonomy): domain Eukaryota; kingdom Metazoa; phylum Chordata; class Actinopteri; order Siluriformes; family Ictaluridae; genus Ictalurus; species Ictalurus furcatus. The sequence goes on along the minus strand of NC_071267.1, from coordinate 28,996,509 downwards.
TATTTTGTGCGAATTAAACATTTTTTAAAAATAACGAAGTCGTTTAGTCTTGTAGATAATCTTCGAAAATGAAAAAAAAAAACGCTTTCACTGAGGTGTCGTTAGCGACCGGCTAGTCATGCGTGCTAGCTGGCTAACTAAAAACCACATTTATTCACCACTTTGACCTGTTTAGCTTAAATTTGTATGTAATTTCGTTATTAAATTTTCGTTACAGTAAATTATACTTCATTTTACACGTTTTAGGTTTCGCCGTTAGCTTACAAACCTGCTCATGCTAACAGCTAAGCACTTATTCCATATAAATGTAGTTTTGATTGCTGGCTTCTGATTGGCTACAGGATGAGGATGATTATTTTTCTCTAACAGCATGAGCTCAAGTTTAAACCTGCACACATTTTATTAATGATTAAAATTCTTTTAGCTTATAGTTGTAGTGTTTTGTAAGTTTGTGAGTTCTGGATTGGTCAGGAGGAGTTGATTAGTTCTCTATAACAGCAGCTCTGACAGTAGTGCAGCTGCACATCACAGCTGTATTTATAATTAATGTGCTTGTTATGCTGCTGTTTCTATAGTAACAGCTCCTTCACAGGGATGTGTAGAGCACTCATAGAATTAAAAGAATAATAAAGTTGGGGAAGGTAAGAGGAACTCACATGTGTTATTTCTTGTGGTGATGTTTTAGCCTCGCAAAATTGAAGAGATTAAAGATTTCCTGCTGACGGCCAGGAGGAAGGATGCAAAATGTGAGTTGTGTGTTTAATTTGTCTTTATTTTACTCACTAGTTTATAAAGTTAAAGCTGAGTGATGTGATGACTTGCATCACAATACACCTTTAAAATTAAACAGTTGCTGCAGTTTCCTGTTTAGTTTTCAGTCCTTTAATTAAAATATCGTGTGAATTTTTTTCAATGCAGCACATCAGTGTTTCTCTTCAGTGCGAGGTTTATTCTGAAAGTGAAATAATGACGTAGTTTAGAGGAGAATAAACGGGTTATAATGTGAAATTAATTCTGTACATCACAGAACCATGATCACTTCCTGTCTGATGGAAATAAGTGTTTGTGTGTGTGTAGCTGTTAAGATCAAGAAGAACAAGGACAATGTGAAGTTTAAGGTGCGCTGCAGCAGATACCTGTACACACTCGTCATCACCGACAAGGAGAAGGCCGAGAAGCTCAAACAGTCTCTGCCCCCTGGTAAACACACACTCGCTCAGTTTCTCGCACACATTCACAAATAGTTTCTCATTTACCACCTAACATGCAAATTTTCACAAATACCTGCTCGCATATGCAAAGATCTGGTTCTACAGCAGAACTGTGTAGAAGCTTTGTAGTTGAACCACATGAGATCTCACTGCTGTGAGATATTACTCAATAACACACCAAAAGAGGTGTGTCTGTAATGTAAACTCACCTCCTGGAAGCTCCGCCCCTTCCTCTGTCCTACATCAGTAATGTTGGTGCAGGTGTTCTCGTCTCTGCTCGGTTTTCCTGCTGAAGATGTGTTGACGTGACGTCTTCACTTTCAATCACTTTAAATGGAGTCTGGAGTTTAAATCTGTTCTGTAGATTTATTAGGACTGCACCAAACATCCTTATTGTTATGGGTGAAGCTGCGTTTTACTTCAGCATGAATGCTTGTTGTTCATCCGGGTTTGTAGTTATCAGTCCTGGGGGATGAGAGTTACAGCAACAGTATTAATTACATCTTCACTTTCCTGCATTAAAACAAATGAACATGAGGGGAAAACATTCAAAACAGTGTTTAATGTCCACTCGGTTATCTTTAACAGTGAGTAAGAGGTGTTGTAGAGGTTCAGACATGGGACAGTAATATTTTAGTGTGGATATATCACGCTATCTCAGCAGATTGCTGGGTCATAGCCCAGGTCTCAGTGTTTATCAGTGGGATAGGAGTAGAGCTGCAACAACCAATCAATAATTGCTTATCAAAATTGGCAACAAATCTCATTATCAATTAGTTCTGCATACGTCACAGGGCTCACTTACTCACGACACGACTTCCAAAAACACTACCGGGGGACATGGGGAAATATGGCGAAGAATACAGATCAAAGCTGTGTCCCATGTGAAGTACTACTTGTTCCGCCACTTCCTAGTCGATGGAGCATGTGTAACGCTCCTTATGTCACTCACCTCACGAGGAACTGTGCTTCATGCATCCTGTTTCATTCTGTAACACAAGGAGAAAAATATTTCCTCTGGTGACAGTGGGCATTTAGACATGCATACGCACACATCTAAAAGAACAAAAAGAAATAAGATTCACCCGCATTCGTGTCAAAACGACTTCGCAAAGCTGGTCATATACTATCAACTAACATATTGTTACACATCACTGAACTTTCAGTTTAACATTTGTGGGGTAAACTTGTTTTATATTACAAAAATCTCATTTTGCTGGAGCACATTTTTACCTACTCCCTCTCAGCATGAGAGACTTCTCTGCCGGGAGAAGGGGTGTGGTTTCGCAGGTTAAATGTGAACGACCCATTAATTACTTAACGTTGCCACCGGAGGTCCCACAACAATTAACTGAACAAAAACAGTGATTTTTGGTGCAAGTCATAACATGTACAGTAACATCTATAACCCAGTTACAAATGACTGCATGTAATGCGACACTGCTAGCTTTAGCAGATACCCAGTCTATGGAAATGAAATTCTTCAGTTTACTGTTTGTCAGCGTGACCTCCATCACCATCAGATGGATCTGTAATTGACAGCGGGGGGAGTGTGCGACCTTCAAGTATTTCCAAGTATATCTGTATTTGTTCTTGCAGCGTAAATAGTGTAGTGCAAGTAAGATCTGTAATGTCCAATTAAAACGCTACGATCAAAGAAAGTACATGTCTAAAGGCAGTGAGGATTTATTAATTTAGGACTGTAGTTTTTCAGTGCCTTATTGCATCCATAAAAAATGTTTCAATATTGGACAAACAATTGTGCTAATGTAAAGCTTTAGGTCAGGGGTGTCCAATCGTACCCGAAAGGGCCTGTGTGGTTGCAGGTTTTCATTCCAGCCAACCAGAAGCCACACCTGAATCTATTGAAAGCCAAGATCAACTGATTAAACAGGTGGAATCAGGTGTGTAGTTCTGCTTGGCTGGAATGAAAACCTGCTCCCACACAGGCCCGTTCTGGATAAGATTGTCCACCCCTGCTTCAGACCAAGTTTATACATGCAGCACTCGGTTTGTGGATTTAATTATAAATAAATGTAAAAATGGTACTGAGAAATTGTGATTTTAAAAAAATCCAATTAATCAGTAAATAGATAATCAGCAGATTAATTGATTGAGAATAGTTGTTAGTTGCAGCCCTAAATAGGACGTGTATCAGGATCTCCGGGAGAACAGCTTCAGCACCATCACTTCATGTGGCTCTGTAAAGTCATTAACATCGAGTCTGAATGTGGTAGATTCACTCATTTCTGGTGCAAGTTGTCCAAACACTCTGGGCCTGGGTGGTGCTCACTGTGCATTTACACACTTGCTAGAACAAAAGACGAACCAAGTACTGAATTTCTGATTTCTATAGAAGCTTCAGTTCCACCGGTTCACCAACATTTACACTAATCACAAGACTGCAGTACAATCATTACTCACATGGTATACAGTGACCATGATGTAAATCTTTCATCTGTAGCCCTGAACATCATTCTCTCTCTCTCTCTCTCTCTCTCTCTCTCTCTCAGGTCTGGCGGTGAAGGAGTTGAAGTAGACGCTTCACTTGTACAAAAATGTTGTAATAAAAATTTGTAAAATCTACATGTGCTGTTTTTGCCTCTCTTCTCTCTACCACACTGTGTTTTATATAATGCCAAGTTTTGTTGGAATATAAAGTGTATTTTCAAAGTCAATACATTGTGCAGAGCAAAGAACTGCACCCAGTAATTGTACACACATGGGGTCCTGTTCAGGAATGGTGGAACTGAGTGCTTGTATGTGTCCACTTTGGCCACCAGAGGGAGACATGAGCAGTAAATTATGCTCACCTGTTCTTGGCTCATTTAAGGGAAGTTTGCCACTCACTGCTCAATCTTGAGTTCAGGTGGTGAGGATAAGACGAAGTTGGTATAGGTAATTTTGAAAACTAGTGCTTTACTCTAGCTTTTCCTCTGCACCAGATTGGCCTCAGCTTGTCAACCTAGCAACCCTCTTGAGTTTAGGAGTTTCTTCTGTTGAGGAAAATGTTTTACTTTTGAGTTATCTTTTCCTTTAGCCTCTTTGAGTAGAGATGTTCTTTTCAGTTTCCTCTGGTTTATTGTCTTCACTTTAACCAGGTGCTCTGTCCACTTTGACAGTTGTGCTTTGGTAGTGCAGTATGTAGCATGTTAGCTCTTGGGTTTGATGTCTGCTTTAGGCAGGTGGAAACAGGCAGCCAGTAAAATATTTACTGAGTGATTAAAATACAACCAACTGAGTTTCAGATTTTACGTTAGTTTCCTCTTGCATTCTAATCCTTTAAGCCATCTCTGCACCTCTGCCCATTCTCCTGTCTCCCTGTTACAGGTCAATAGTGAAGCCCCTCATCATTCCACCATGTTTAATCAGAGCTGTCTGTGGTCACCTCAGGTCTCAAGAGATCTATGGTACAGTAGACACCAGATTCTCAACAAGCCAGAGGAAGTTATCACCCAAGTCCGGTGGGGTCAAAATGGCTGTCTAAAATAAACTTTTTTTAAAAACATTTCTGACCATCACAGCCAGATAGGTTTGTTTCTGAAAGCTTCAAATAACCCAACAGTGATGACCTTGAGACTTTAATTTGGGCATTTTTACACAAGATAAGTATTGTTTTAAACCAAAAAAATAGACACAGCATTGTATTATGAATGTGGGAGAGTAGTATGTTTACATTTATTCATTTAGCAGACGATTTTATCCGAAGTGACTTACAAATGAGGAAATACTAGCAAAGTGATATATCAAGCGGAGGACAATTAGTAAAGACAAGTAGTGCTACTGTACATGATTTATAATTGAGTTCTATAGAAGTACAGTGTGCAGAGTAGAGGTGTAAGGACCAGAGTAAGTTTGTTGGGGTTTTTTTTAATTATAATTTTTTTTTTTCTTAAATAATGTGAGGGTTGGCATTTTAGGGGTTAGTTAGGTGTTCTTGGAAGAGGTGGGTCTTTAGCTGTTTTTTAGAGGATAGTGACAGATTCTGTGGTCCGGATTGAGGTTGGAAGTTCATTCCACCGCTAAGGAACAGATAGTGTGACGGTTCTGGAAAGGGATCTTGAGCCACACTGAGTAGGTACTACTAAGTGTCGGTCATTGATTGATCACAGTTCACGTGAGGGAACGTAATCCTTCAGGAGAGAGTTGAGGTACGGTGGTGCTGTTCCAGACAAGGTCTTGTAGGTGAGCATCAAGGCCTTGAATTTGATTCAGCGGCTACAGGAAGCCATCGGAGGGAGATGACAAAACACAAGTACAAAACACAAGGGACTGGTTGGTTCACTTCTACAAAACTGGTTAAGTTTCATGTCTTCCAACTAATGCTATGAAATGACATCTGGTGAACACTCCTTGAACATGAATGTACACTATGCAAGTGTGACATAACTTCTTTACAGACCAGTTGGGGGAAAAAAGTTTCAATTACACTATTCCTCATTCTGTTTACTCAGTTTTAATGCCAGTGTTGGTGAAAAGAAACCAGAATATTTTATGGTAAACAGCTGGAATTATAAACTATTTCTAGTAGAAAATGCCTCACAACAAATGAAAATGCTGGTGAAATCAAAACAGTTATTAAAGGACCATTTCACAAGCACAAATAAAGACATTTTAAATGGAACAACAAATTATAAAGAAAGTAGTCAGTATGCTCAGTACACCAGAGATCTATATGGAAATTCTGACCCCAGTAAAGAAGCTTGGTTTACTACATACATTTTGATAACCATGATTTCAGAGTCTGCAGGTAAGTTGTTTAATATCAGAATAATGGCTTTGTACCTGAGTCTCAACCAAAATCCTGAAACAACAACAAAAAAGGCCTCAAGTTTATTTTAAAGAAACTTGCAATGGTGAACGGGGGAACCTGGATAAACAGAGATAAAAGGGGATTTCATGGGGCAAGCAGTGTGGTAGAGGAGGAGGAAATCTGTATAACATGGCTTTTAGTCAGTAGTAAAACAGATGACATGATTAAACATCTCTTCGAGTTGGTATATGGTAAACTCAGACTCAGTGTAGATCCCTCAGTTCTACAAACCTTTAACACAGTATATGCTCATTTTAAAAAGTAAATAAATTCTTTAATTTCCCATGAATTACTGAGAAGGTCACATGCTCCATGAATTCTGGACAGTGAAATGTTGAGCAGTAGTGTACTACAGGCCATTTCAGTATTATTTTAAGTAATACTGAAATGGCCCTGACACAGGGCTGATTTATCTGAAGTCACATGACATAGTTAGGAATGGATATCTAATGCAGTTTTGAAAAAGCAGTCATGTGTTTTACACGTGTGGAACTTAAGAGAATGAAAAATATGAGTATATGGAAATGAACAAGAATGATTTGTTCACTTAAAAGATTCTTTCAAAACGAAACACCGTTAGCGGTCTGAACAAGTGATCACACGAACTTTCATTTCATTCATTCCTGTGTCATGTGACTTCAGGGGAAACTGGTTTATCTTTTTCTTATCTCTCTATGCAGTAATTTTCACTTACAAGATGAGTTAAGAGAAGTCCTTTGTTTTCTTTATAAACTGTTACAGACACGTTAGAATGTTTGTCATGTATTCTTTATTATTTTCCCCCCAGTTTATACAGATTACTGACCTTTAAAAGTATTTATTATATTCAGGAACCTTTCATTTACTCTGTGTGTGTGTGTGTGTGAGTGAGTGAGTGTTTATCATTTATAAATCAGATATAAATTAGAAATTAATTCTTTAATTAAGTGAAAATTATTCTTTTATCTTCAGTTAGGTCTTTATGATCTCAGGATCAGGCATCACAAATCCACCTTGAATGGGACAGCAGTCCATTGCACCATACACCATAACCACACACTCACATTCACACACTAACACTCACACTCACATTCACATACTCATTCACACACTCACATTCACACAATCATTCACACACTCACATTCACACACTCACATACACACACTCATTCACACAATCATTCACACACTCATTCACACACTCACATACACACACTCACATTCACACACTCACATTCACACACTCATTCACACACTCACATTCACATACTCACATTCACACACTCATTCACACAATCATTCACACACTCACATTCACATACTCACATTCACACACTCATTCACACACTCACATTGCTCACACTCACACTGCTCCAGAGCGCTCTGGACCTCAGACTGGGGTGAAGGTTCATCTTCCAGCAGGACAACGACCCTAAGCACACAGTCAAGATAACAAAGGAGTGGCTACAGGACAACTCTGTGAATGTCCTTGAGTGGCCCAGCCAGAGCCCAGACTTGAACCCGATTGAACATCTCTGGAGAGATCTGAAAATGGCTGTGCACCGACGCTCCCCATCCAACCTGATGGAGCTTGAGAGGTCCTGCAAAGAAGAATGTGAGAAACTGCCCAAAAATAGGTGTGCCAAGCTTGTAGCATCATTCTCAAAAAGACTTGAGGCTGTAATTGGTGCCAAAGGTGCTTCAACAAAGTATTGAGCAAAGGGTGTGAATACCTATGTACATGTGCTTTTTTGTTTTTTATTTTTAATAAATTTGCCAAGATTTCAAACACGTTGTCATCATGGGGTATTGTTTGTAGAATTCTGAGGAAAACAATTAGTTTAATCCATTTTGGAATAAGACTGTAACATAACAAAATGTGGGAAAAGTGAAGCGCTGTGAATACTTTCCGGATGCACTGTATTAGTAATACCGCTATTTGGTGCAGTAGGAGATTTGGGACACTGACATGGCAAAAGCTATCAAGTCTAACCTCTGAAACGAAACCTAATTTCAGAATGTAATCTCTGCACGTTCATTAAACACACCCAGGTATGATTAATAGGACACACAGGTGGATCCCTCCTCCTTTTACAGTGCTATATATAGTCAGTGTCACCACTAAAGAGAAGAACTCCTTATTATTAGAATTCAACACATCCACAGGTAATAACTTATAGTTGATTTTTATTATTATTTTCATTTTTTACCATTTATTTTAGCTAAATATCAAAATTATGCTAAGCATTTTTTTAAATGGCATGTATCACAAACAGATTAGTCGTTTATTTTATTAAATGAAGAATATGTTTTTAGGAAGAAGGAAGTGAAATAAACAGAATAAAGTGGGGAAGGTGTAGTGCAGGACTGGAAGGCGTTATTTAATCCACTTTACTGTTTTATGCCTCCTGCTAATTTACATTTTCTAACAGACACTGAATTCGACCTGCTGTTAGTAGGACATGTTCAGAATAAAAATGAGATTTGAAACCCGTTTAATCGTCACCTTTCTCTCAGTTTTGAGATGTTAACAAGGCTAATGTAAGTGGTTCTTCTCCTGATTCATATTCCCAGTCGTGAATAGCATTACGTCCTCGCCCCAGTACACGTGGTGAAGGAGCAGCTGGACTGGACCAACAATATCAAAAGGAGTGTTTTCATCTCCATCTCATCATCAAATGTAAGCTGAATGCTTTACTTTCTTAATTCAGAACAGTTTTTCTTCTATTTTTTGGACAGGTGACTTTTTTTTCCTCAGAGAAAGTATAATCAAGACACACTACACTGAAAAAAATCTGGATTGAAATGTACTTTAAAAAATTTCCAGACATAAAATCTTAGTAAATTTAAGTAAGGTTACACTAATAAATAATAATAGAATAATAATAATATTAGAATAATGATAGTATTTTTTATTATTATTCTCAGAAAAATGTAAGCAAATTTAACTAGCAGTTTTTATATTTTTTATATATAATTATATTTAGTTTCACTCAAACTTGACTTAATCAAACTATAAAATCTCAACACTGTAAAACAGTACACATCATCTGAACATGAGTAACACTACAGTGAGTGAATGAATCCTTCATACAGATTGAACGGACAGAACCCAACATGATTCAGCAACTAGCTTACATGCTAATTCCCTACATCTGACTGAGAAACACCGAGGGGGAGAACCAAGAAAACTTTACTGAAACACTTGATCTTTAAAAACATTCCCTAATACAATAGCTTCAGGCATAAAGCTGACACAAAACAAGAAATACTGAAATCACCCTGTCCATATTTACATGAATTAATTTAATACATAACTTAAAGCATGTAAGTAATTGTTTTTGTGTAAAAATCACAGATTCGTTTTTGTCATATTTCCTGAATTACTAAATAATTATTTTCAATGAATATGATCTACTGTAGAGAGACTATAGATGAGCTAATATGACAATTCTTTAAAAAGACCCACCTGTACCTGGGTGATGCTATTCTTATTAAAAAGGCACCTAAACTTACTTTTTGTGGCGCAGTTCGATTTAATTACAACCCCAATTCCAAAAAGTTGGGACGCTGTGTAAAATGTAAATAAAAACGGAATGCAATGATTTGTAAATCTCATAAATCTGTATTTTATTCACAATAGAACATAGAAAACATCAAATGTTTAAACTGAGGAAATGGACCATTTTAATGAAAAAAATAAGGGAATTTTGACTTTTATGGCCGCAACACATCTCAAAAAAGTTGGGACAGAGCAACAAAAGGCTGGAAAAGTAAGTGTTAGTAAAAAGAAACAGCTGGAGGTTAATTGGGAACAGAGCAGTAAGATGATTGAGGATAAAAAGAGGATCTTAGGGAGTCTTTCAGAAGTAAAGATGGGCAGAGGTTCACCAATCTGCGAAAAACTGCATCTACAATTTGGGGAAAAATTTCAGAATAATGTTCCTCAACGTAACATTTTGAAGACTATGAATATCTCATCATCTACAGAACATAATATCATCAAAAGATTCTGAGAATCTGGAGGAATCTCTGTGTGTAAGGGATGAGGGTGAAAATCAGTACTGCATGGCTGTGATCTTTGGGCCCTCAGGAGCCACTGCACTAAAACAGACATGATTCTGTAATAGAAATCACTGCATGGGCTCAGAAACACCTCCAGAACTCATTGTATATGAACACAGTTCACCGTGCCATCCAAAAACGCTGGTTAAAGCTCCATCATTCAAAGAAGAAGCCATGTGTAAACCTCTTCTGTTCATGTAAGTTAGCTTATATTAACATTCTGTCTCATCAAAAAAATAATGTTCACATTTACCTTACTGTACTTGTGGCAACTTCTGTATGATGAGTATCAATGTCCTCTCACAAGCGCACGATGTATATCCAGTAACAGGTAGCGATGATGCTGCCTAATCTGTACCATGCATGTGTTAATAGTTTACGCATACTCAAAAACATCATGTTACAAAACCAAACTCTGCAATTCGATCTTTTATCATAACATAAAAGTCATAGTGTTAAACTGTCTGTGGGGATTCCCTTCAATTTCCGACCTCACTAATGCTCTTGTAGCTGAATGAACACAAATCCCCAAAGCCACTCCCCAAAATCTAGTGGAAAGCCTTCCCAGAAGAGTGGAGGAGGTTATTATAACAGCAAAGGGGAATACATCTGGAATGGGATGTTCAATAAGCACATATGGGTGTGATGGTCAGGGGTGCACATACTTTTGGCCATATAGTGTAAGGATGCCTTTACTGCTGCTTTCCTGTCAGTCTAGTCCCTGAGTTCAATTCAGAGTGAAATGAATACTTTTGGTTCATGTGTTATTTGATTTGTTTTTATTTCTCATGCGCTACACTGATGCTACACATATAAAACATATATACCATAAACAGCAATACACACAGTATATAAAAAACACTAAAATATATACAAATCTCTCATGCTGGAGGAAAAAGCAGAGGTTTTGTGAATTAAAACGGATTTATGTCATACACAATGCTCCATGCAATCATACAGTAAGTACAAATCACAAGTAGAATTAGTACGCATGTAAAAATATTCTGGTTGGTCTTTTAGTACAATATGTACTAATTTATTATAAGACCTTGCTGACTATTCTGTTTTTTATGACCTGTTGGTGGTGCTGTTGCGCTCAATTCCACAAATAATCTCATGAACCTGAAAATGAAACTTTATACTTTTTAATCTTTTGATAAACAGGTGAATAGCCCCAATAGCACATTTACACCAGTCGACCCTGTTCATAAATAATTACGTATATTGTGAAATGTGACTCATTTCTTTTCTTTTCAGACTAGTCAAAAGTAAAGACCCCCAAGGCCCAATGAGACCCGTGGACCAAAGAGACCAACGCCCAAAGAGACCAACGCCCAGAGAGACCCGTGGACCAAAGAGACCCGTGGACCACAGCACCCAGAACAGCAGAAAGAAAGATTATAAAGGTCATAAATCTGCTAACAGCAGGAAGAAACCCGTTAAACATAAAATAAACCTTCAAACACATCACTTTGAACATTCCTGGCCAGAAAAGCCTGGTAGATTTGTGTCTGAAGACTTCAGGAAAACCCACACTGATGACACTGAGGCTTCAACTTGGGCTTTATTTAACAATCTTAAAGGTAAAGAATCTCAGGAACTTAGGCATCCAGTTAGGTTAAATAATGACACATACATCATATATCATTTAAAATTAAAATGGGGGGGTAAACGCTACAATTGGTTAAAATTTAAATTGTTTACATCTGAGGATGACATTAATTGTGTTTTAGACAACTGCTATGAACTTAAGTGCAGTGAAGACATCCTGAATGTGATTGTACACTACGCAAGTGTTGGTGAAAATCATTCCAAATATTTAATGTTAAATGGCTGGATTTATAAACTGTATCCAAAGAAGCTTTATGTATTTCTAGTAGGAAAACAACTCACTAGAAATGAAAATGCAGATAAAATAAAAAAAGTTATTGAAGGACAGCATAAGAAGCATGAATATAAAGACATTCGAGAAGGAATAAGTAACTGCAAAGAAAATAATCAAGATTTATATGTTCTGTATGCTGAGTATGCTCAGTACTTCAGAGAGACTTTACTGGGCATCTATACACATGGAACTTTTGACCCCAATAAGGAAGCTTGGTTTACTACATACTTTTTAGCAACAGTGATTTCAGAGTCTGCAAGAAATTTTAGATCATTTATCATCACACTCATAGCTTTAGATCTCAGTCAAGATCCTGAAACCCAAAACAAGGGCCTCGAGTTTCTTTTAGAGAAGCTTCCAATGGCGAAAGGGGGAACCTGGATAAACTCTGATAGAAGGGGGTTTCATGGGGCAAGCACTGTGCAAAAGGAAGAAAAAGAAAGAAGAAATACAAAGAAGAAAAAGAAAGAAGAAAGAAAAATAAGCAAACTTAAAAGGCTAGTAGAGAAAGAGGAGGAAATCTTTAAGACATGGCTTTCAGTCAGTAGTAAAACAGAGATTGATACAGAAATGATTAAACGTCTTCTCAAATTGTTATATGGTAAACTCAGACTCAATAAAGATCCCTCAATTCTAGAAACTTTTATTATAAATTTGAGAGATTTTAAAAAAGAAATAAATTCTTTAATTTCTCCTGAATTACTGAGAGGGTCACATGGTGGACCGATTTCTCCACAGAATATGAATTTAAGTTGTTGTTTATCATCAGATATTCCTACCGCAACTAAACCGATATTAATCCCTCTTTACCCCCATGATTTACAACTAAAATCTTTCTGGACAACAATGATGTACGATTATTCATCAGACAACATTCAGAATCTATATCTGTACCTACATGATCATGATTTGGACTGGTGTAGGGATGAAAGCCGCTCACCTCTGACACCATCAGTCCAAACACTTGTCTGTTCAGCTTTTTCTACAGCCAACTCTAAAATATCTATCAATCCAGTTGTTCTGTCCTCACTAAACATGTGGATTCTGTTTCACCAACACTTCAGTACAGACCCTGTAGATTTAAGCATAGGTCTTTGGAAGAAGAGGGGTATACTTCACTGTACAGACCCGTTTATGGCTGACACGTTATTCTTTTTATTCTGTATGGAAATGATTTCAGTAGGTTTTGTAATAAATATTTCTACCCCTCTTCTCTCCTTTATAAAACGTGATTCAGGCTTTTACATAGGTGTACTACCAATCACACTTTTTAAGAAGAAATATACACATTACATTTAATATGCTGTATATTCTAAATACTTACAGCATAAATAATATAAATATTATTTATAAGTATTTAGAAAATATGAATACATTTATATAAAAACAGATTTTAAAAATTAAATTAATACATTTATTTAAATGTACTGATATTTGTTGACAATGATTTTAAATATTTGATTTTATATATGTGGGTTGTTGATATTATTATTATGTTGTTTTATTATTATTATTATTATTATTATTATTATTAGTAGTAGTAGTAGTAGTAGTAGTAGTAGTATAATTATATCACCACATAAATGTTTTTACCACTGTATCTGTAAATGTTTTAGCGTATCCATAAAGGATTTTCTTATAATTATCTGTGTAATGGTCTGTTTTGGAGTAAATTGCTAATAAAATGTAGAAAGCAGACTGACTGCCAGTGTCTCACTATATGTATGTATTTGTATTTGTTGATTTTGTTCCATTTTGGTAGAAACCCAATTCCGAAACAGTTGGGATGTTGTGTGAAATGTAAATAAGAACAGAACACAATGATTTTTAAAGGGGAAAATAAGGTAATTTTGAATTCGATGGCTGCAACATGTCTCAAAAAAGTTGGGTCAGGGCAACAAAAGGCTGGAAAAGTGTTAGTAAAAAGAAACAGCTGAAGGGTAATTGGGAACAGGTCAGTAACATGATTGGGTTGTTTGGCAATGATGATGGGCGGTTACTGGCAAAATTAAGGCTAAGGTTTTACTAGAAAAAAACTAAGCAACAAATCTAATTAACAGAATTTAGTACAGATATGAATATTTTTTTCTCCCTTTTTATTCTCCTCAACATTGATGCTCTACATGCACAATTTTACAACCGCCATAAAACCAAAAGAAGAAGAATCGTTTGGCGCGGGTTTCTTGTCTGTGTTTAATTTAAACCGGTTTTGTTTTCTTGTTCATCATTTCGCGCTATCGTGTTTTTATTTGTAGTATTTTCACTTTTCCTTCTGCCGAAGTTTCATTTGATTGTAGAACGCTGTAGTTCTTTATTCTAAAGACAGCAAGCGGGGTCCATCCCCATCGGATCCGCCTCCAAATAATCCAGTGCTCTTCCTCTAAGGTAGGTTCCACACTCCCCATGGCCAACATTCAGCTTGTAGAGTTCATTAGTGTTCAGTGTGGAGGAGTTCTCGCTCTGCTGGAGAAGATTGCAGTTAGAGGAATCCAGACACTACACAGGGTTAGTTTTTTTGCTCCATGCTGAAGTCCATGGGCCAGAGCCGGAGTGTCTCATCAGGAGAATCGGGGGAATTCCCGGGGGGGGCGCTCAGAAATTGGGCTCATCAAATAATCCTCTTCCATTATTGCGTGACTAAGAACTCCATTTTAACTGTAATAACTGTATTTAAAGCAGCGCATCAGTTCCATCAGAGCGTTCTGAGACAAGTGACGTGAGAAAACGCCCTTTTTACTGCATAAGGAACTGATGCGCTGCTTTAAATACAAATGTAGTGTAATTACTGACTTTAGTTATTCATCAGGTGATAATGTAGCTTTGCTTGTATTTTCTCATTTGTAAGTCGCTTTGGATAAAAGCGTCTGCTAAATGAATAAATGTAAATGTAGTAAAATTGGGCTGCAATCAATGGAATTACGTTACAAATCTAAAATAACAAAGCTGTTACAGCCGTTAAAGCTGGGTGATTGGGAGATCAAGCCGTATTACTGTATTGTAGGAGACGTTTCCAAAAACAATTCCATAAACACATGGGGACAAAATCTAAAAAAATGTAAGCATCTTGAATAAGGCTGCACAATTAATTGAATATCGATCGTGATTACGATTTTTACTGCCCACGATTACATGAACATGATCAACTGCAATATTGACGTTTAAAGTTCGTCCTCCGCTCATAGAAAACTCCACTGCAGATCAAATCAAGCGCTTCCTAAACTTACAGCCAATCACCATAGAGCGACGCGGGGATGA
The DNA here is from genome assembly GCF_023375685.1 of Ictalurus furcatus. Taxonomy (NCBI): domain Eukaryota; kingdom Metazoa; phylum Chordata; class Actinopteri; order Siluriformes; family Ictaluridae; genus Ictalurus; species Ictalurus furcatus. The sequence goes on along the minus strand of NC_071267.1, from coordinate 28,981,301 downwards.
CGTCATTTTGTAATGCCAAAACCCGGAAATGAGAGCATTTAAGCACTCAAGCTGCCAGTTTCGCTGCGAACTCCAGTGCTTGTGCGAGGGGAAATCATGACATTAACATGATGCTAAATGGCACTACAAAGATTGTCGGGGACGTTAAACCTCATCACGCCGAACGGGAAAAAACTTTGCAGATAAACTCAGGGCTCTACAGTGAGACCATTTCACTCGCATTTGTGACTGTGAATAAATATTTATTCACACCGGTGCGAGTGACCTGTTCAGAGTTGTATAATACAATAGGAATAAAAACTACAGGAAGTCCAAAATGCATCGACACCGCGCAACAGTTACTTTCACACTGCTTTTCATCTCAGTCAACCGAACAAGTGTGTAAATACTGCAGAGAAGCCATTATGATGAAGATCTGCTGCAACTTCCCGATCTCACAACCGCCATCTTTTATTGATCACACAAAATGACCTGAACCCGCTACCGTGACCTGCTCGTGTAGACACAGCGGCTTCGCGCGGAGTAAATTAATAATAATGCTAACGCTACAAGGTCGGTTTAATTCAGAATTCTTTATTAAATAATTCCTCACCAATCATAATCAATATAATAACTGTTCAGTCTGTAAATATACAGTACACGGCTGCTCCCCTTCACTAACTCTAATTCACTTAATTTAAACTCAGGGTTGCCAGATATCACTAGAAAAGTCAACTTCAGTTTCCATGGTTTGAATTAATCCCCCAAACACACTATTATCAGCAGACATTGACACTGTACTGGGGAACCGATCTAAAAGGGATAAACAAACAAAAATAAAACTACTAAAATGTAAAGACAGAAAATGTGCTTAGTTATAAATAAGTAATTTAAAAATAAAAATAGATATTATAATTACTTCATAAAATATAAATAAAATAAGAAATGAAATAATGTTTAATTATTATGGGTTGCATTTAAAATCTATTTGACATTAAGCTTAGATCATTATTTCCTTAGAAAACTATTAGCCTTTTGCCTAATATGCACCATGTTTGTGTTAGTCTACTTTTAATTAGGATTCTTTATTTAAGATATTTAAACAAGTGCTCCTAAAAGAAATTGTTACCGTAGAGCCCTGAAACTGGTTCTCACAATTCCCCCCCAAAAAAGGTGGATGAAGATTCATCCACAGAGTAAATCCATATTATGAAAAATGTTTTAAATAAAGTTTGGCGAAGTTGTGGGAAGTTTGGTGATGGTGGCGTTGAAGTGGAGCGAACGTGGTGTAGTTCGTTTATAGTGTACGGTTAACTGTGTATTTCTGGCGATTGTGTTTAGGCTTCAAACTTCATAAAAGTTGTGTTAATTTGTGAAAATGATCTTGATGTACAAAACGTGTTAGTGTTGTAAACTTTTGTTTATCACAGAGCTTATTTTTTGCAATACTTCAAAAGCCTATGGGAAAATCCTATTGGGCTTTTGTCGACGGAACCGGTGTGATGATCACTTCCGGGTTCCGGTACAAATGACATGCTGTTGGAGATTATGTAGGGAAGTTATGTAGAAATTTATCAAATATAAAGAGTAATAAAATATAAAAAATTTAACTGCTGAAATTCAGTGTTAAAGTGAACAGGTTTGTACACATAAGTACACTGTACAGGAACAGATAAGGATGGACCTCACTTACCCATGACTCAGCAAAAGAGAGATGTAGGGGTAATGCCTTCATTCTTCGTAAGTTTGGTGTAAGCTACATCTTCATGTGGCGTATATCCCTGGGATCTATTTGGGTTGTTTGTTGACTGCTAAATAAACCTGCTTCGTCTGAATCCAGTCTACATGATTTGTGCTGTGTTATTTCTCCAAATAACAAGTCAGATAGCTTAATTAAGTTCATAGTTTAAATTTGTGAGCTAGCAGGGCCAGTGTAGGTTGAAGAGGCGAAAATATCCTGCAATGCGCCACTCTATTGGGCGATTTGTCTGCGTCTCTCCTCCTGTAAACAGTTAGTGCCTTTTCTGCATTCACCTGAATTGTTTTCATTTGGCTGCATATTTGTCCATAAAATCAATCAATAATCATGATAAATAATCGTGATCTCAATATTGATCAAAATAATCTGGATTATCATTTTGGCTATAATCGTGCAGCCCTAACCTTGAATAAATTTGTGTTTTACAGATGTATTACTGCTCCCAGTGTGGGAAGAATTTTACTCATCGGAGTCATCTCCAACAACACGAGCGCATTCACACAGGACAGAAGCCTTATCACTGCGGACAATGTGGGCGGAGCTATACTCATTCAAGTTCATTAAGGGCACACAAGTGCTCTAACATAAAGCTGTCAGATCTTGATGTGTGAATTTGTCAAATTAAGATACATGTTTTTAATTGACATTTTTAAAGGGACGTCACACATATTTAACCTTATTGATTTAACTGAGGAGTAAAATAAATCATAACTGGCCGTAATAAAAGACGAAAAACATTGTTGGTGTAAATACTAGATTGGATAAATCTACTGGAAAAGGCAGTCTATGTGAATGGCAAAAGATTTTCACAAAAATGTGTCAATACGTGAAATTAGATTAAACAATATAGTTGATGGGTACATGAACAAGCAGAACTTTAATCATGCTTTTCCTTCCTGTAGCACAAATGAAAAGCCCTCTAGATGAGCAGATTTGTCAAATGAAACTTTATCATTCTTATCCACTGCTATGGTGAACTAAAGAGTAGATATTCAAATTACACTGCTCAATATGACTAGCATCACCTACGTGTAGTAGTACAACATAATCCATCAACTGTATTAGCAGGTGTAGCCTAACCTATACACGAGTCCACTACTGGTCATATCACAATTGAGAATATGCCCAAATTCATTGCTTTAGTAGAATTAATTTGTAAATGAAATGATACTCACCTTGAAATGTCCTTTGTGTAGTATTTGTTCAGTGTACAGGTCCTCTAACACAGTCTTAACTGTCTGAATCTGTACAGACATATTAAATGGGTAGGGGAGGGGACTTGACATTAGTGACGAAGTTATCAAGCCAATTTCATTAAGTTACTACAACTTAAATTTTGTTTTAAATCAATTAATGCAGAAATTTCAGTTTAAATTACACACAATATTAAGTTGATGCAATTATCAACATTATGATGTCAACATGTCAAATGATAAACTCATTAGTTGTCACTCGGTTGGATTACTGTAACGCCATTTTAGCCGGAGTTTCTAAATCCACAGTCAACAAACTACAATACGTACAAAACTCTGCCTCCAGGATCCTGACGGGAACCAGGTCATGTGATCATATTACTCATGATCTGGAGTCCTTACACTGGCTCCCGGTCAGGTTCTGTGTCCACTTTAAGATCATGATGTTGATATACAAGGCATTACATGGCTTCACTCCGCATTACTTACACATTACTCTCAGACTGCGCTCCTCACAGTGTAATCTGTTAACTGTTCCACAAACACGCCTAAAATCTATGGGTGACAGGGCTTCTGTCTCTGCTCCTTCACTGTGGAACTCTCTTCCTCCTGAACTCAGGTAAGCTCAGACCTTTGGCATTTTTAAAGCTGAACACAAGACATACTTTTTTAAACTTGCATTTGACTGCTGATGTTTACTTTTATTATTATTATTATTATTATTATTATTATTATTAATATTAACACAACTCATCAAAATAATGTTTACAACTTAAAATCTTTAATTAAATAAATAAATTATAATTTTTATCTTTAATTAAGTTGTGGTGATGGGTCCCCTGAATTACTTTTTAGAGTATACTTCACAAATTAAACATAAATCTCTCAGCTTTCAAATATGAAAAATGGACTCACATGACCTACTAAACAAATGTATAAGTTGACACCAACAAGTGAAAACTCTTTGAGTTTTATATTAAGTTTATCAAGTGTCCTCAAACCGAAATTCTTTTTATGCAAAGAAAAAAAAAGTGCAGATCACTTCTGCAATGTACGCAAAAAAAAACAAAACAATTTGTGTGTGTGTGTGTGTGTTAGATTATTCTTATCTTAATAGTTTATTATTTCATCTGGGTTTTTTTCTTCAAAGTAATGATTGTATTGCAGCAAGAGAAGTCTCTCAAAACGCAAAAAGACAGTTTATTTTTGGGGTGAGAATGAGACTTCTAATACTAAACATCCTCTCAAGCGGCGCTGGAAGATGTTGCTGTGTTCTCTTAATATGACAAAATACATCTAGCTGTTAACTAAATCACTGACGACTGGATCCTTCCCACTCCTGTCCAGTAGGTGGCGGAATGCACAATATAAGTTTGTTCGCCCACCGCCAAAACATTCTAGAAGAAGAAGAAGACGAATCAGAATCGTTTGGCGCGGGTTTCTTGGCTGTGTTTAATTTAAACCGGTTTTGTTTTCTTTTTCATCATTTCGCGCTATCGTGTTTTTATTTGTAGTATTTTCACTTTTCCTTCTGCCGAAGTTTCATTTGATTGTAGAACGCTGTAGTTCTTTATTCTAAAGACAGCAAGCGGGGTCCATCCCCATCGGATCCGCCTCCAAATAATCCAGTGCTCTTCCTCTAAGGTAGGTTCCACACTCCCCATGGCCAACACTCAGCTTGTAGAGTTCATTAGTGTTCAGTGTGGAGGAGTTCTCGCTCTGCTGGAGAAGATTGCAGTTAGAGGAATCCAGACACTACACAGGGTTAGTTTTTTTGCTCCATGCTGAAGTCCATGGGCCAGAGCCGGAGTGTCTCATCAGGAGAATCGGGGGAATTCCCGGGGGGACGCTCAGAAATTGGGCTCATCAAATAATCCTCTTCCATTATTGCGTGACTAAGAACTCCATTTTAACTGTAATAACTGTATTTAAAGCAGCGCATCAGTTCCATCAGAGCGCTCTGAGACAAGTGACGTGAGAAAACGCCCTTTTTACTGCATAAGGAACTGATGCGCTGCTTTAAATACAAATGTGGTGTAATTACTGACTTTAGTTATTCATCAGGTGATAGTCATGTACAGTTTTCACCCGATTCTCACTCACTACACTTCTGTAAGTGTGAGGGGAAGGCGGGGCTTCCTGCTTCTTGTAGCCAATCAGATGAGCTTCTCCTTGACTCTCCATGTACTCTTATCTGATTGGTTCAATAATCACGCCAATGGCCAGAAGACCTCTTTGGCTGCATCCGAAAACTTGTACTGTGACAGTAGCTACTGCTGTACTAATCTCTCTCTCTCTGTGTGTGTGTGTGTGTGTGTGTGTGTGTGTGTGTGTGTATATATGTGTGTGTGTGTGTGTGTGTGTGTGTGTGTGTGTGTGTGTATATATAAATACAATCCCGGATATACTACATCCGCCATGTTGGCATTGTCCTGCGACCTTCGTCATCATAAACACTAAAATCTTAAAGCCACCAGCAGATTAAATCCCCCGCACTGACGGAATAATATACATCAGGAAAGTGAAGTGAAGCGAATTAGTGATGTAATGTGGGCGGGGTTAACAGGTTGAGGTAAACTCGTTACCGTTAGCTTGGCCGGCTAAAGGCATGATGGAGATCACAAAAAAGGTTTCAAATGCTGTGAGAACTGTTTTCTTGTTTAAACCTTCAACATGTTAACAATTTATTCGGGTATTGTTCAACAAGTCCTGTTTAACCGAGGTTTAATACTTAAAACGATCCGAGGAGCTATCTTACGCCATTTTTGTTCTGAGCTTGTCCGCACCAGTCCTGTTGCATTATGGGATGTTTGACTCGTGTAGTGTCCATCAGTTCCATACTGCAACATTTTGCCGGAAGCAGTACACCATCCAGGTATTTCTCACCTGCTGTTTCTCACCTACTGAGAATTCGGACATACTACCCCTCTGGAGTACTGCTTTTCTCCTACAGTGTAGTCGGGTAGTACGCCATTTCAGATGCAGTCTTTATATTCATAGACATTTTTCACGCTTCAGGGTTTCCGAATGTGTGAGACTTAGAGCTCGTTCCGGACTTGACGCTTGTCTCGGATTCACTATTGAGAAGATCCTGGCAGAATGTAGGGCTGCATGATTATGGCCAAAATAACAACATATTTATTTCACTTTCACGTTTAAATAAACAGACCGCTGCTTTCACCTCCATGTTGTACTACATTCCTACTAATGTACAAATCTTTACATCAAATTAGACTGGTCCTTAAAGTGCATCATCTCATACAAGCAAAATATAAATAAAATTGTATCCAAAATATAGGATAAGTAAAAATAAAAATGCCATCAACCAAATGAAAATATGCATCAAATATAACAATATGCAGCCAAATGAAAAGAATTCAGGCGAATGCAGAAAAGGCAATAACTGTTTACAGGAGGAGAGACGCAGACAAATCGCCCAATAGAGTGGCGCATATCATTTTGTACCAGAACCCGGAAGTGATCATCACACTGGTTCCCTCAACAAAAACCCAATAGGCTCATTTTCCAATAGCCTTTTGGATTATTGTAAAAAAAAAAAAAAAAGCTCTGTGATCAACAAAAGTTGCACACCTGAACCAGTTTATCTGCAAAGTTTTTTCGTGTTCGGCGTGATGACGTTTAATGTCCGCGACAGCCTCTGTAGTGCCATTTAGCAACATGTTACTGTTGTGATTTCCCCTCGCACAAAGCACTTGAGCTTGCAGCTCGCTCTGAAACCCCATAGCGAAGCTCGCAGCGCGAGTTCCAGGTTTTGGCATTACAAAATGACGTCATCCCTGCGCCGCTCTATGGTGATTGGCTGTAAGTTTAGGAAGCGCTTGATTTGATCTGCAGTGGAGTTTTCTATGAGCGGAGGACGAACTTTAAACATCAGTATCGCAGTCAATCATGTTCATGTAATCGTGGGCAGTCAAAATCTTAATCATGATCGATTATTCGATTAACTGTGCAGCCCTAGCCAAACGGGGGACCAAACTCATCATTCATCTTTTAAAACAGCAGCTCAGTTCAGCAAAGAAAATGCAGAGAGAACACAAGCCATACCTCGTCTTTGAATTCTTGCTGAGAGAGCCATCAAAAGATCAGATGAAAGAGTTTCACATCTCACTTCACACAGGGTGGCTGTGGCTCAAGTGGTAGAGCGGGTTGTCCACTAATCGTAGGGTTGGCGGTTTGATTCCCGACCCACATGACTCCACATACTGGAGTGTCCTTGGGCAAGACAGTGAACCCCAAGTTGCTCCCGATGGCAAGTTAGTGTCTTACATGGCAGCTCTGTTACCATTAATGTGTGTGTGTGTGTGTGTGTGTGTGTGTGTGTGTGTGTGAATGAGAGACCATGTAATGCACTTTGGATAAATGTGATATATAAGCGCAGACCATTTACATCTGGGACACCACTGTACCTTTAACTTTGTCTGGAACGGTTAACCAGCTGTGGACTGACTGATGTTGAGATCCGTCTTTTCACACTGAGGACAACTGAGGGACTCGTACACAACTATTACATACAGGTGCAAATGTTCACTGATGCTCAAGATGGTAACACTATACATTATGAGCCAGGGGGTGTAAACTTGTGAACAGGATGATCAGTGTAAATTATTAGTATTTTGTCTTCTGGGAGACATGTAACTATTTTATTTAGTGTCTGAAGGGCTGTACTAAATGGGAAGAAAAGGAACTTTAAACAAAATAACAATTCACACCAATCATCCTGTTCAAAAGTTTACATCCACAGAAGAAGCACAAAAAACTCTGCAGGTTGTATTCAAATTTTGAAAAAAGCCTCAGCAAAATCGAGTATTTTTGGTTGCCACAATTTCAAGAAACTCCCTGAAATCCCATACAGACTGATTATATCACACAAGCCTAGCGACCACCATACAAGTCTCCAGGGAAGTGGCGTTACTGGAATTTTAAGAAGCATGCATGTGACATGAGCTATAACTTCACACCTGAATGACAATCAGATTATTTTTTTATTACAATAATGCTGTAATCCATTGTGTTTGGAAACACACAAAGTTCCATGTAGATTTTGCAGAGTCTAAACCAGGAGTTTCCAACCTTTTTTCATTTGAGAGCTATTTTAAAAAAAATGAAATTGGCTGAGAGCTACACATGTCCTACAATACTTACAATCTTTAACAGTTAACAAATTGATATACACCTGAAGGAGTCAGAGAAGAAAACAGAATTGGAGAATAAAGTTCTTTATGGAAAACGGCACACTTTGTTATAGTTGTCTATATATAACTATATGGTTGTTTACGTATATACATTAAAGTCCAAACTAAACTAACTGGAATATAAACAGCAGTAGCATTTCAAATGTTGGCCTGCATTCTGAAGTAAAATGTGTACCACATGAATGAGAGTGCATGGTACATGAGAAAAGTGCATGATGGGCCACAAGTATGACATGAAGTGCATTCACAATTATTTACATTTAATGAGCGGACTGACAGTGCATCGATTCCACAAGGGAGGTATATGCTGGTGTGTATGTATTTAGGTTCACTCTTATGCAATCATTTAAATGTTCATCTGTCAGTCTTGTTCTGAATTTAGATTTGATCACATTCATATCAGAAAATGCTGCTTCACAAAGGTATGTAGATCCAAATAAAGCAGATGCTTTGAGGGCAGCTTGGTGAATGTTCTTGTAGTTTTCTGGGTCTACCAGACTCCAGAAATGTTGTGAATGTTGCTGAGATTTATCTCCATCTCTACAGCATTGACATGGAACAGTTCAGCCATCTGCTTTGAAATGATCAATGTCTATCTCCATGAAAGGGTTGGCAGTAAATGCCACACATGTCTCAAGATTTTCAAAATCACTGAACCTTTCCTCAAATTCCTGCCCAAGCCTGGACAGGAGGTCACAATACTTAAGATAATACTTTATTAATCCCAGATGGAGAAACTGGGTACATCCAGGTACAACTTGAGTACATCCAAAACTTTGGTTGCATTTGCATGGCTTTCTTACATCTTTATCAATGAGGGGAAGTGTTTGTTTGTTTGTTTGCTTTTCAATTGATGAAGGTAAAATGACAGTTTTGCTTTAAATGCCTCCACAGCACTGACCATATCACATATGGTTTTGTCTTTACCTTGTAACTGAAGCTTAAGCTGATTCAGTTTCTGTCACATCAGCCAAGAATACAAGTTCAAGCAGCCATCAGGCAACAGGTTAGTGTCCTCCCCTTGGTTCCGTAAAAGCCTTAATTTCACTCAGCAAGAAAATAAATCGGTGAAGGACCTTACTCCTACTCAACCATCTGACTACTATGTGAAGGAGGAGATTGCCGTACTCTGCAGAAATTTTATCAAGAAACAGTTTGAAACATCTGTGTTTGAGCTTTGCTCGAATCAAGTTAATAATCCGATCAACCGGTGTCATGACATGATCAAAACCCATAACCTTAGTGCAGATCTCCTGCTGATGAATGACGCAGTGATGGTTCAGAAATTTAGGAAAGTCTGGGTCGGCCTTGCAATGTACAATAAATCCAGAGTGGCGCCCTATCACGGCTGGAGTTCCGTTTATTGTAATAGACACCAGCTTTTCAAGGGGCACTTTTTTTTTTCCATGCAGTAGTTCTTCAAAATGTTGTAGATGTCGACTCCTCTGGTCGTGGTTTTCAGAGGAAGTAATGTAAAAAACTCCCCTTTTGGTGGAAAAATCATCAAAAACCATCTGTACGAAAATAGCCAACTGGGCTGTATCACTGAAGTCCACCGATACATCACATTGAAATGAAAACCATTTACACCTTTGCCTGTCCTGTTCTAACCGTCCCATTGCATCTGAAGAAAGCAAGGAAACTCTCCTTGCCACTGAGCTGGACATCAGCGATAGTGGACATCATTTCTGTCTTGCTTTTGTGGTCCCTGAACAGTTTCGGCCACCACAGTCATTGCTTCCTTCACCATGGTGCCATCGGTGAACTGCTTCTTGTGTTTTGTCAAGACACGCGCCACTTTAAATGATGCCTCTGTTACAGCATTTCCTCTCTTTATTGGTTTGGTGAATAAAAATTGTTGTTTTTGTAATGTTGCTTTCAGCTGCTTCACCTTTTCAGTTCGTAGCCCGCTACACACAGGAAAGTCCCATGCAAAGTTACCTCGAACTTGAGTGAAATGGCGCTCAACATTGCATCTTTTACCGACAGCAATGCTAGCACCGCAAATTAGGCACACACATCTTTGGCTTACATTGGTGAAGAAAAATTCACTCTCTTATTACTCATGGAAATAGTATGTTTTCTTCTTTTTGTTTGGTGGAACTAGGGCTGCACGATTATAGCTAAAATGATAATCCTGATTATTTTGATAAATAATCGAGATCTCAATATTGATCACGATTATTTTAGGGACAACATTTTTATTGCACTTTCACGTTTAAATAAACAGACTGCTACTTTCACCTCCATGTTGTGCTACACTCCTGCTAATGTACAAATCTTTGCATTAAATTAGACTGATCCTTAAAGTGCATCATCTCGTACGAGCAAAATATAAATAAAATTGTACCCAAAATATAGGATGAGTAAAAATGCCATCAACCAAATGAAAATATGCATCAAATATAACAATATGCAACCAAATGAAAACAATTCAGGTGAATGCAGGAAAGTCAATAACTGTTTGCAGGAAGAGAGACGCAGACAAGTCACCCAATAGAGCGGTGACACCAGGACGACGTCATTTTGTACCGGAACCTGGAAGTGATCACCACACCGGTTCCCTCGACAAAAACCCAATAGGATTTTCCCGTAGGCTTTTGGATTATTGCAAAAAATAAGCTCTGTGATCAACAAAAATTTACAACACTAACACGTTTTGTCCATCAAGATAATTTTCACAAATCAACATAACGTTTATGAAGTTTGAAGCCTAAATACAATCGCCAGAAATAAAAGCCTAACTGTATGCTATAAATGAACTACACCACGGTCGCTCGACTTCAACGTCACCATCACCAAACTTCCCACAACTTCTCCAAACTTGATTTAAAACATTTTCCATAATACAGATTTCTCTGTGGATGAATCTTCATCCACATTTTTTTTGGGGGGGGAGTTGTGAGAACCAGTTTCAGGGTTCTACAGTAACAATTTCTTTACAAGTACAAAAATTTAGGAGCACGGTCAAAAATTTTGTAGCACTGTTGAAGTTTAGGTATTTATTTATTTTTTCGAGATGGTAATGTTAATGTTTGAGTCCCATTGTGGCCCTGTGTGTGCGGAGTTTGCATGTTCTCCCTGTGTTGTGGGGGTTTCCTCCGGGTACTCCGGTTTCATCCCCCAGTCCAAAGACATGCATGATAGGCTGATTGGCGTGTCTAAAGTGTCCGTAGTGTATGAATGGGTGTGTGAGTGTGTATGTGATTGTGCCCTGCGATGGACTGGCACCCTGTCCAGGGTGTACCCCGCCTTGTGCCCGATGCTCTCTGGGATAGGCTCCAGGTTCCCCGTGACCCTGAAAAGGAGTAAGCGGTAGAAGATGGATGGATGGTAATGTTAATGTGCCACAATATAACACAAGTAGGCATGAGAAAACTTGAGCTGGTCAATTATGACAGAATTTAGGAATATAGTGTGAGCCATAAATTAATTTTTATCAGTTAACTTTATAGGTTGTATGCAAAAAACAACCGTTAACCTGTTCCACCTTGTAAACAAATAATATATTTAAAGCTACACTATTAGATATTTTCCACTGTCATGGTTCTGGGCTGGAGTCAGTTCTCGAACCGCTCAGTGTATATTGTGTGTGTGTGTATATATCTGAATAATCACATATAGGATGTGATTGGGTGAGTTCTTTTACCCGTCATATGCGAAGCGCTTTAGTTTAATGGTGTTCGTTAGGGATGCACGATCAGGATTTTTACGACCGAAACTGATCCAGATACCAATCTTTTTTTGTTTAAACTTTAATCAGGAGGTCATAAACAGTTAAATGTAAGCTCTCTGCTCATGGTCACTGTTAATTGAATTAAAATAATAGCAATGAGGATACTGTTGGTTAATTGATAGATAAACAAGCATAAAATATTTATTTTTAAATATCTTGAACAATAAATAGTCTTAATTAAAAGTAGATTAACACAAAAATGATCCGTATTAGGAAAAAGGCTAATAGCCTTCTAATGAAATAGCGAACTAAGCTTAATGTCAAATTGATATTAAATGCAACCCATAGTAATTAAACATTATTTCATTTCTAATTTTTTTTTATATTTTATGAAGTTATTATAATATCTACTTTTATATATTAAATGATTTATTTATAACTAAGCACATTTTCTGTCTTTACATTTTAGTAGTTTTATTTATTTATTTTTTCCCAGTTATTCCTTTTCGATCGGTTCCCCAGTACAATGTTGGGGGGATTAAATCAGAACATGGAAACTGGAGTTGACATTTCCAGTGATATCTGGCAACCCTGAGTTTAAATTAAGTCAATGCTCTAGTAGAGTTGGTGTAGAAGGAGAGCGGCAGTGTACTGTGTGTTTACAGACTGTATAGTTGCTACTCTTGATTATGATTGGTGAGGAATTTTTTAATATAGAGGTTTGAATTAAACCCACCTTGTAGCATTATCATTATTATTAATTTACTCCGCCCGATGCCGCTGTGTCAACACGAACCGGTCACAGTTTGTGAGACAGGGAATTTGAAGCAGATGATGTACAGAGTTACTCTCATCATCATAATGGCTTCTCTGCAGTATTTACACACTGTTCGGTTGACTGAGGAGATGAAAAGCAGTGTGAAAGTAACTGTTGCGTGGTGTAGATGCATTTTGGACTCCCTGTAGTTTTTATTCCGATTGTATTATACAACTCCGAACAGGTCACTCGCACTGGTAAGAATAAATATTTATTCACAGTTGCACAAAGTACTTTTCAAGCTTAAATGCAATTGAAATGGTCGCACTGTAGAGCCCCGGGTTTATCTGCGAGGTTTTTCCTGTTCGGCCTGATAACGTTTAATGTCCCTGACAACCTCTGTAGTGTCATTTAGCAATGTGTTAGTGTCATAATTTCCGAAGCGAAGCTAGCAGCTCGAGCGCTAAAATGCTACTGCCGTTTCCCGGTTTTGGCATTACAAAGTGACTGCATCCCTGTACCGCTCTATGCTGATTGGCTGTAAGTGTAGGAAGCGCTTGATTTGATCTGCAGCAGAGTTTTCTATGCGCAGAGGACGAACTTTAAATGTCAATATTGCAGTCGATCATTTTCATGTAATCGTGGGCAGTCAAAATTGTATGAATTGGGAAATATTGAATGAAATGGGAAAGAGTTTCTAGATTGTCTTCGCGAGCTACCTACAATCAGGCCACGAGCTACTGGTAGCTTGCGAGCGACGTGTTGGAGACCCCCGGTCTAAACACATTCAGTGCTTCAGCTTGAAAAAACATTGATGTCCAGAGCGAGGTCATCTTTGTATGGCTAGTCACTGAATTTTATAAACATATGAAGATCTACATGAACTATTTCTGTGTGATTAGTGATGAGAAATGATGTGTAAGTTAGGTCTTGTTCATCTCGGCTCTTATAAAATGATCAGTCACAGTGGTTGTGGTATTAGTAAAATTAGGCTGCAATCAATGGAATTACGTTGCAAATCTAAAATTACAAAGCTGTTACAGCCATTAAAGCTGCGTGATGGGGAGGTCAAACTGCATTACAGTATTATAGGAGATGTTTCCAACACAATTCCATAAACACATGGGGACAAAATCTAAAATAACTTCAGCATCTTGAATAATTTTGTGTTTTCCAGATGTACCACTGCTCCCAGTGTGGGAAGAGTTTTACTCGTCAGTGGCATCTCCACCGACACAAGCTCATCCACACAGGTGAGAAGCCGTATCACTGTTCGCTGTGTGAGAAGAGTTTTACTCGTCAGAGTGGTCTCCGACATCATGCGTACATTCACACAGGAGAGAAGCCGTATCATTGTGGACAGTGTGGGAAAAGTTTTACTCGTCAGAGTCATCTCAAAATACACAAGCGTATCCACACAGGAGAGAAGCCATATTGCTGTGGACAATGTGGGAAAAGTTTTACTTGTCAGGGTCATCTCAAAATACATGAGCGCATTCACACAGGAGAGAAGCCGTATCATTGTGGACAGTGTGGGAAGAGTTTTACTTGTCCGAGTACTCTCAAAATACACGAGCGTATCCACACAGGACAGAAGCCATATTGCTGTGGACAATGTGGGAAAAGTTTTACTTGTCAGAGTAATCTCAAACAACACGAGCACATTCACACGGGACAGAAGCCGTACTTCTGTGGACAATGTGGGCGGAGCTATACTACTTCAACTTCATTAAGGATGCACAAGTGCTCTAACATAAAGCCGTCAGACTTTGTATCTTAATTTGACGAATTCACACGTTTTTAATTTTCATTTTTTAAAGAGAGGTAAAGAGATTCAGGCATAAAACTGTAGTATATTATTTGTCATGGACTGTAGTATTCTGGTGCTTGGGACATTACTTACTCTCTGGGTTTTAGCAGAATTCATGATTTTATGTTATTTTCCCCCCAAACGCTACAATATCAAGCATGGAATACACATTTAACCAGTGGGAATGCCCACTTTAATCAACCAATCCAGACCTCTGAGTAAGACACGTGACTCGGACATCTCCCTCTAACGTAAGACTTTTCATTTTAAATGATTTGTAAATGCGAGCTCGAATTTGCTTTATAAAATGTCATGTTGTATGTACTATCGAACTGGACACCTTTCCAAGCCAACAGACGATGGTTTTGTTTATGGGCAATTTGAAGAGATAATTCTTGTCCAAGTTGCTCCATCTTTGCAGCGTCCATTTAACTGTAGCTAACTCCACTGTATGGCCAGGAGTATGGGGATGCCTGACCACCACACCCAGATATGCCTTTTGAACATCCTCTGATGGAACGGTATCCAGTCCATGGTCCCCTGAGCCCAGTGTTTGATATAGTTTTCAGATTTACTGCAACCCTGACCAGGATACACACTTACACAATAAGATCAATGAATGGATTTTTGTTGTATATATGTTTTTTTTAAGAAATAAGAAAATGTTTGTATGACCTGCAAGTCTTCGAATTTTTACTGCAGGATCACTGTCACAACCGTGCATATACAGTGAATGGAGCATTGTGAGAGTCCATTACCAGGGGTCTGGGTTTGATGACTCCTTCACTTTAGTAAATCACTTGTTTAATAAATCAGCAAGTTTATACTTTCCTTATTAATCAACAAAAAATCTTCTTAATGCAAATCATAAATGGGTTTTCTCATAGTTGTGTAATTTCCTTTTTAAAATGTGAAAAATTATATTTATAAATCTTTAGATGCTTTGCTTGGACACTCGCAGATAAACATATGCATATTAATCATCATTCATGTTTCTCCAACTTGAATAAAGCTTACCTGTGTGATATTTTGTGCTCTTTTTCATAGAAGATCAGGTTGCCTTTCATCATCTGCTGAAAAGCCAGTTGGCCCAAGTTTGAGGAGCAGTTCTTTATCACGCGCCATCTTCTTTGAGTACTATTCTCTTATGATGTTTGTCTAAATGATCAGGAAGTGTGTGTACATTTGAGTCAGAGTCTTGGGGATCTCTCCACTCTCTGCTTCAACCAACATTCTCTCTAGAACAGTGGCTGAAATCCAGCAGAAGACTGGGATGTGGCACATGATGTAGAGGCTTCTTAATGACTTCAGGTGTGTGATGATGTTATTGTCCAGAATCTGATCACTGATCCACTTCCTGAAGTACTCCTCCTTCTCTGGGTCATTGAACCCTTGTACGTCTGTGACTCGATCGACACACTCAGAGGGGATTTGATCAAGTGCTGTTGGTTGGGAGGTGATCCAGATGAGAGCAGAGGGAAGCAGATTACCTAAGCAGAACGACGTCCTCACGAATCTTGGTGTAGTGGCTTCCACAGCAGTGTGGGGAAGCATAACGGAGCTTTCGGCTGCAACAGGAGGTGGCTGAGTGGCATCCTCAGTCACACATTGAGTGTGAGCGTCGTTCTCCATCAACTTTGCAACCTGAACTTGGTTGGCTGAGTCGTTGGCCTCAGACATGAGGAGAACTTGGTCGTACGTGTCAGCAGACTCAGGCATGAGCATAACTTGGTTGGTCGTGGCGTCAGTTTCAAATGTGAGCAAAGCCTGGTTGGACGTGGCATCCGTTTCAAATGTGAGCAGAGCCTGGTTGGTCGTGATGTCGGCTTCAGTCTGATTTCAGACTGAAACTTGGCGTGTAAGGTCACATTGTTGATCTCAGACTGGGACTTGGCATGGGAGGTCACATCGTCGACCTCGGACAGGAACATGGCTTGGGAGGTCACCTCGTTGCCCTTTAGCAGGAACTTGACTTTCTGCTGGAGCTCTGGGGACGAGACCGCCTCATGGGTCTCATGTTGGGGCTCTGGAGGTGAGGTTGCCATGTTGACCTCTGTCTGGAGCTCAGCAGGTGAGACCACCTCGTAGATCTCGAGCTGGAGCTCTGAGGTCACCACGTTGACCTCCAGCTGGAGCTCAGCAGGTGAGACCACTCCGTGAGTCTCATGTTGGAGCTCTGAGTAGAAGGTCACCCAGTTACCCTGCTCATAATATGTAGTAATTACTGAACATCCTCATGACCAGTCCCAAAAACATATCCCACAAACCAGTCCTCTTGATCCCATGGCTACTAAACGCTGGGCCACAAAACCAGGATAATAGGAACTCTAGCCATTGCTTCTCACCAGGCTTGGAGTCCGTTAATCTAGAAAAGTATATCTGGCAGTCCCCAAGAAAAAATTGACATGACACTCTGAATCCACCATTGTGAACAAAAGCTTGAATTAAAAATGTAATAATAAATGCAATCATTTTGATACTGGTGGATTCATCTGTGATTGTCGCGGAATCATCTTCTGCAAAAAAATAATACATTTCTGAGTCTCGAGGTTTTTGACGGCAAAAGGAGATTAGACTTTTATTACCATAGTAACAAGAGCCGAGTCAGTTTGCAAAGCAACTGCCGGACTCCATCTTTATACATTTTTTTCATACCCCTTCAAATCAAAGATTCTCTACAGCTCATACATCTGTTTTGATGAGTATAAAGGAGGACATTTTGCAAACTAACACACACATGTCCTTGAACTTTACTGCATCTTCTCTAACACAGCTACCCTTATCTTTAACTGTGGTTTGAGCATAGTCAACTTATTATTATTATTATTATTATTATTATTATTATTATTTTTAGACTGTATCTTCATACGGATTAGCATTACTCTCCTAATCATCAGTTTTAACAATACATTCTTAGAAAGTACAGACACTAAGCTGGTGAGGAAAATTGCCCAGTCCTACGATTACAGGTGCAAGCTACAGAAACGCTGAGCAATGGCAGATAACGAGTTCTGTGAAGAAAAGATACCATTACGAGTGAGAGCTGTGTGCTCAGTGACTTCCCACAAGCTAGAGCCACATCAGCTTGTCATTGTCACGATTTCCTCTAGAGCAGCGCTGCAGTATTGCAGCATGCTCGGAAACCCAAAGCGTGAGCTCATTGTGCAAGCTCTTGGCGAACGCACGCTTTTGGATCTTCAGTGACACTGACTTTGTTTACTTGGGGCACATGCTTTTGTTGTGGTTTATGTCCTGTCTCCGCCCCTGTACTGTCATTGATTGTTTCCCATATGTGTCATCATTGTTTTCAGCTGTCCTTTCTTTCACCCCTGATTACATTTGTCATTTAAACCCCTAGTGTCTCTTTGCACATTGCATACTATTAAGTGTTATTCATGGTTCCCTCAATGAACTGTAGCTCCCCAGTGCCGGCAGCACTCACGCAGCCCCGGTCCATGACACTCCCACCACCATGCTTGACTGTAAGCAAAACGCACTTGTCTTTGTACTCCTCACCTGGTTGCAGCCAAACACGCTTGACACCATCTGAACCAAATAAGTTTATCTTGGTTCCAGTAATCCATGTCCTTTGCTTGTCTTCAACAAACTGTTTGCGGGCTTTCTTGTGCATCATCTTTAGAAGAGACTTTCTTCTGGGATGACAGCCATGCAGACCAATTTGATGCAGTGTGCGGCATATGATCTGAGCACTGACAGGCTGACCCCCCACCCCTTCAACCTCTGCAGCAATGCTGGCAGCACTCATACATCTATTTATTGAGGGAACCATGAATGCCAACATGTACTGTGACGTACTGAAGCAGAGCATGATCAGTATGCAGTATTCCAGCATGATAACGACCCCAAACACACCTCCAAGACGACCACTGCTTTGCTAAAGAAGCTGAGGATGAAGATGATGGACTGGCCAAGCATGTCTCCAGACCTAAACCCTATTGAGCATCTGTGGGGCATCCTCAAACGGAAGGTGGAGGAGCACAAGGTCTCTAACAGCCACCAGCTCCGTGATGTCGTCATGGAGGAGTGGAAGAGGACTCCAGTGGCAACCTCTGAAGCTCTGGTGAACTCCATACCCAATAAGGTTAAGGCAGTGCTGGAAAATAATGGTGGCCACACAAAATATTGACACTTTGGGCCCAATTTGGACATTTTCACTTAGGGGTGTACTCACTTAATGCCAGCGGTTTAGACATTAATGGCTGTGTGTTGAGTGAGTTATTTTGATAGGACAGCAAATTTACACTGTTACACAAGCTGTACACTCACTACTTTACATTGTAGCAAATGACTCCACATACCGAAGTGTCCTTGGGCAAGACACTGACCCCTAAGTTGCTCCTGATGGCAAGTTACTGTCTTACATGGCATCTCTGCTACCATTGGTGTGTGTGTGTGAATGAGACACAGTGTAAAGCGCTTTGGATAAAAGCACTATATAAGTGCAGTGCAGATCATTTAACAGGTTTTGCAATAGTTACGATAACTCCATGTTTCCATGAGGATGGCAGCTTCCCTTCTTCCCATACCCTGTTAAAAAGACCCAAAATCAAACCCAATGATGAATCTGAAAGATGTTTAACTATTTCATAGCAAATTTCATCCTTCCCTGGGGATGTATGCTTCACACTCACTAGAGCCTGTTTTAGTTCATACGTTGAATATTGAACATTAATTGTTCCTCCATTGATGTCATTTTTTTCTAAAATGTTTGGGTTCTCTCTTAGATTCTGTTCTCTACATCTCTTTATTTCATTAGATATGTTTTCATTACTATGTACTTTAACAAAAGATTCTACTAGAACTTCTGCTTTTCCACCAGTGTCAGATCAATTGCTGAATATCTCCCTTTTGCTGCATCCTCTGGAGGTGACGTTGACACATAATGCAGCAGCCAATGTGGCATCTAGTTATATGTCTATGATACTCTGATGATGAGGATGAAAATACTCTACTACAAGGCCATTACTATCTGTGTTTATGCTGCCCCATAATGTGCTATGTGCAATAAATTCTGCACACCACACCACCCTATTTCTTATCTCATCCCCAATCTTTCCTAATATCTCATTGCTTAATCTCTCACATGGGTTGTAAAAATTAATGTGCTTACATCCACAATTCTAAACCCTATTCAAAGTTTAATGAAAGTTATCACCCCACCCCCATTTCCAACTTTCCTATCCTTGCAACACATATTTCAAATATGATTTAAGCCATGACTCCTGAGCACAAATTATTTGAGGTTTATTATCCAAATCATCTATAAATTTCTTCCACATAAATTCAAACACATTTGCTATTAAACTTCTAGGATTCCATTGAAATATTGTAAACACCATTATGAGCCACCACATGAATGCTTGTGAATTTGCTGTCTGTACCATTAGTACAGAACAGCAGCTTAAAACATCAACCTGCTGTCTCGACTCACTCCCTACATTGTTACGGCCCAGTCTAGGTTAGGCCGCACAGAGTAACCAGCTCGGGATTCAATGGAATTTGACATTTAAAAATGAGGGAGCCAGGAATAACAACACAACAAGGTTGTTCAAAAAAAGAGTTGTGGTATATTGTAAAACACAGAATTATATACATATAACTCTACAAAGAACCAAACCAGGCATAACTTCAGGGTGGGCCAAAGCCAAAATAATAAACAAGAGGATTCTATTGTTGGGTAGCTAGCTTACCTAAGAAGAAAATAACAAAGAAAATACAAATACTTCCCTAACTCCCTTAGCCAAAAACGGAGACAAAAGGACCCTCTCCCAAAAGAAATGGCAGCCACACCCCTACCGCCAGTGAACCAAGTGAACGTGTATACACTGGTGAAGAGTATACACAACCAGATACAGGAACAACCAAAATCACAGTCAACCCCAAGGCAAGAGTCAAAACCCAGAACAGTAGTCCGAATATAGAATTGTTATATAGCCACAAGGGCAAACAACACAAACCAAATAATCTCCTAGCAACAAATCACACGTAACCACCTCTAACATCCCACACCATTCTCACACTTCTTCCTCTTCAGATATGGCCGCCGCTCAGTGATGTCATCCTGGGAGGCAGGAGCAAGGCAGGCTAGGGCAGGCTGGAAACTCTGGGCGGGAAATCAGACCTGCACACAAAATATGGCACAGCACACAAAAAAAACTTCCCATCCCAAAGCTAGCAGGTTGTAACAACATCCTTTTTCAAAAATGTTTTGTGTTTAGAAAAAGATCTCTTAGACATATTAAAAGGCCTCACACCTCTCATGCCTGAGAATCCCTGAAAACCACAATTGTTAAGCCCTTTCTGAAAAAGAGCAATCTGGATAATATGGTTTTAAACAACTACAGACCAATATCAAATGTCCCTTTCATAGGCAAGATCATTGAAAAGATTGTTTTCAACGTTTCAGATGAAACGTGTTCTATCCTCAAATAGCTATTTGGATAATTTCCAATCTGTTTTCTGGCAGCATCACAGCACAGAGATGGCACTCAAAGATAATGAATGATATTCATTTAAATACTGACTCAGGCAAAATAACCATGCTGACATTATTGGATATCAGTGATGATTTTGACACGGTCAACCACAATATACTCCTAGACAGCCTGGAAAACTAGATAGGGCTCTCTGGAATTGTCCTTGGCTGGTTCAGGTTATAAATAGGAGGGAGGGGTTTCTATGTGAACATAGGCAGCTATGAATCTGAGTGCACATTAATGACGTATGGAGTCCCACAAGGCTCAATCCTTGGATCGCTGCTGTTCAAGATTTATATGCTCCCACTAGGCCAAATTATAAAGAGAAACCAAATTGCATACCATAGCTATGCAGATGACACCCAGATCTACCTAGCCCTGTCCCCTAATGATGATTACCAGCCCATAGATCTCTGTGCCAGTGCCTTGATGAAATTAACAGTTGGATGTGCCAAAACTTCCTTCAGTTAAAGACAAAACAGAAGTCATTGTATTTGGAAATAAAAATGAAAGTCTCAAGTTGAACACATACCTTGATTCCAGGGGTCTAAAGACAAAAAATAAATCAAATCAGGAATCTTGGTGTCATTTTGTAGTCTGATCTAAGTTTCAGTAGTCAAGTGAAAGCAATAACCAAATCAGCCTACTATCACCTGAAAAATATAGTGAGAAGTAGGTGTTTAAATTCCAGTCAAGACTTAGAGAAACTTGTTTATGCATTCATTACCAGCAGGGTGGATTACTGAAATGGACTTCTCACCCATCTTCACA
Organism: Ictalurus furcatus; assembly: GCF_023375685.1. Classification (NCBI taxonomy): domain Eukaryota; kingdom Metazoa; phylum Chordata; class Actinopteri; order Siluriformes; family Ictaluridae; genus Ictalurus; species Ictalurus furcatus. The sequence goes on along the minus strand of NC_071267.1, from coordinate 28,959,646 downwards.
AAAAGATTACAGAGTTGCAGCTCATTCAGAATGCAACTCATTTAGTTGCATTAGACAGTTGCAGCTCATTCAGAATGCTGCTGCCAGGATTCTCACCTGAGCCAAAAAAATCTGAGTATATTACTCCAGTCCTCAGATCTTTACACTGGTTTCCAGTTACACTCAGAATTGATTTTAAAGTATTATTACTAGCTTATAAATCACTATATGGCCTAGGACCTAAATACATTACAGATATGTTTAATGAATATAAACTGAACCGGCCTCTCAGATCATTAGGATCAGGTCAGTTAGAAATACCAATCGTGCACTCAAAACAAGGTGAGACAGCCTTTAGCTATTATGCCACCCGTGGCTGGAACCAGCTTACACAAGAAGTAAGATGTTCTCAAATGCTAGCCACATTTAAAACCAGACTGAAAACACATCTACTTAGCCTCACATTTACTGACTAAACAGTATGCTGCACTCTACTCATTGATCTACATCATTGTAACGAGGACGAGTTCCCTTCTGAGTCTGGTTCCTCTCAAGGTTTCTTCCTCATATCATCTTAGGGAGTTTTTCCTCACCACTGGCTTACTCGAAATGGATAAATTCACACACTTAAAATCTGTATCCTGTGTTTATATATTTCTGTAAAGCTGCTTTGAGACCATGTCTGTTGTTAAAAGCACTATACAAATAAAATTGAATTGAATTTAGTTCTGTAACTGACTTTTTTATTTTTTATCTCCTGCTCATTTTACTGCATTTTTCTAATTCTTATTTCTTACTTTCATTTCTTGTTTTTATATTGTATTATATTTTCTTTATCATTTTATGTAAAGCACTTTGAATTACCATTGTGTATGAAATGTGCTATATGAATAAACTTGCCTTGCCTCAGTTAGAAGAATGTAAAAATATAAAGAGTAAAATAAGATTTTCTCTCGTTTATATAGTAGTTGTCTCACAGAAAAACCCAGATACTTTGTGTATCGTAGAGGTTCTCCCTTGGTGAGCGGTTAGGCTAGCACTTACACCCAGGGTATCGCTTATCACTCTTCTTCTTAATCCTCAATTGAAGAACTAGAACTTGAATCCCCTCCTAAGGTCATCGTAGAGCATGGGGGTGCCTTCATGTCTGTATAATTAGAATCCACATCATCCTGCAGTTGTTCCGGAATCCATTCTGGCTTAGGAGGCCAGCCTGGATATGGATCAGAGGATGATTTTACCAGTTCATTGTCTTTACTCATATTATTGTCCATAGTTATCCCTTTCACAAAAGACATCTGTTTGATAGTGGCATTATTCACAAAAGACTTTTAAACAGGCAGAACACAGCAAAAAAATAGTCCTCTAGTAATGATTACTGCAACCAATATTATTCCCATTTTTGACAGCCGGGCTCCGCATTTTCCAAAGCTGGTCTCAAGAGTGCATGTCTCTTCCTTTCCATTCCAGTAGTCTCTTATTGTAGCTTTTTCAGTTTGTTCAGGGCCTTAGTAAATGTTCCATTACTGACAATGCTGACAAGACATCATCTGTGTAGTTGATAAAACTCTGCTGATTGTAGTAAATGTAGTTAATCCATTTTGTGTTCTTGTTAGGCATTATCCAGACCAATATAGACTCAAAATCTGACTTCACTTCATCCCTAGCTTTAAATTAATTGAATATATATCTTTTGTTGCTCTCAAACGCTTACCACCGCAAAGCCAGAAGAAATCTACTACTGCTGCTGTCTGTACTTTGTACGGGAATGCTAATGTCTGATGCATGCAGTTTGGCATGGTTATTACTGTCAAATTCCCCATTATTGTTTCAGCTGCATGGTATACGCTTTTGCTCAAATAGCCAGTCTTATTAAAAGTGTCCTTGTTTAAGGGGCAAGTCACTACACAATTACCTTGGAATTTTCCCATATCATGTTGACCACACGATTTGTTAAAGCATTCATACTCAAGCATGCAATCAATGTCATACACTGAAAGGGTCTCACTTTTTCTAGGGTCAATACAAATATCTAGACACTGGCATTCTCGTTCCCATTTCGTTGAGTTATAGTATTTGTGAAATTCTGGTCACCCTAAGAAAGATAAGCATTCAGTGGGACGATAGGGTCCTTCCCATTTTTTTTCTGCTACAATTTTGTGCAAAAAAGACTCAGCGCTTTGTCTATAGTCATATCGGTTGGGCACTAAAATGAGTCGCTTTAAACATGACTGGGAGAATAACAAACAATTGTTCATTCTTGATTTCTTTGATGTGTACATTACCTACTTATACCAGCCATTGTCCTGTATTATTTTCAATAGTTTCTCGTTTTTATTAGGTGCTAGCGTTACCACACACTGGGACTTAAGGTTGATGCCTCCTCTAGTGTTGTCCAAACCACACTTCCCTCCCCATGAGTTTACCTGTTGGCTTCTTGCTAGCCTGTGTGATAGTATGTGAACCAGTCAAGGTCTGTGGACCACTCAAGGACTGAGAAATCAAGTGTAGGGAATCCTGGTTGGTGGGCAATAGAAGGGCCTGAGTCTGCAGGAGATGTTGCTAGAAGCTGAGCAATATCAGACACAGTAAGAATACCTGACTTACCCTCTTGTTCAGCAGGGACAGGGGACTGTTCATCTCCTTCCCCTTCAGCAGGCTCAGAACCAGACGGTGCATCAACTGAATCAGTGTCTCTCTTAGGTTCTGCTGAGGCAGATTGTGGGACTTCTCCTTCAGGTTCTGCTAGATCATGTTCTGGTTCTTCTCCTTCAGGTTCTGCTGGGGGACGTTCTGGTTCCTGACCCCTTTCTTCATAACTTGGGCCTGCCCCTGGCTCTCTTTTTCCATTATCCAAGTTTTCTTTTAACTCTTCTTGACCTTCCTCTGAAGTATCCGCTGCTGGGCCTTCCTCTCCTCCTGCAACCTGCTCTTCTCGTGACCTAGGTCTTAGTCTAGGTACTGTAGTACAATTATTCAAATGATACCAAGCAGTCCAACCTTCCACTTGTACAACTGTTGGGGAGGCTGCTGTCACTTTGTCAGAACCTGCAAAGAGCTACAAATTGACAAGCAAGGTTACCAAAACGCAAAAATCCAAGCTTACCTATCGGATAACCAATGTTGCTGGCAGTTCAGTCCTCCACATGCTTCACATGTGGCAGTGTCCTGGAGCACATGATTGGAGTTGCCTAGCATGTCATTGATGCAATGCTCCATCAACACAGCCCTGCAAGGCTCACACATGAAGTTTTGGTAACATTCATGGCAGAAGTGAGTGCAATTGTGGAAGCTGGATGTGGGGGAGGGAGAAACACACACCTTGTGCGCTGAGATGCATCCTGCAGCATTTAGAGGGAGATGGTGTTGTTTCACTAAAAGATGAAGGTTTATATATACACTATTAGATGTGAGAGATAAAATGATGAATTGAAAAATGATGAAGATGAAAATGACAGTGCATCCAGTACAGAACGAGAAATGAGCGACGAGGGGCGGCGAAAAACAGACCTGGACTGCCACCCTGTGGACTTAAGTAATTACAACAAAAAAAGCATGAAAAAACACAAAATCCACTCATGCCAGGCGAAAACATGCAAAATCATACATCCAGCGTATAAAAAAAGAGAATTGAAAATAATTGGACAAATTGGTGAGCCGGGTTAAGAACAGGAGCATGCACAGGCCAAACAAAATGAAAATGCTCACATGAAGAAGGAGAAAGTCTCAAAGTCTAATACTTTGATGGAGAAACTGGAAGGGAGGAACAAAATGTTCAGTGAAGCTATTCAAAGCCAAACCTCTTAGGTGGCCAGCCTTGCTCAGGTGTCTAGACATCAAACAGTCAAAAGCAGTAACCCATGGTCCGACCACAACCAGCTTCAGCATACTAGAGTATATATCAAACGCTGTACACAATGTGAACACTCCAATCTAGAAGAAGGATGTGACCACCATCACAATTGTGGCAGCAGCGAGCGCTGGGCGGCAGGATGTCGGAAACAGGTCGTGACAAGAGTGACCTTGAATAAAATTGAGGTCAGTTCGGAGAATATGGAAGGCATACCAAGAATTCTTGCACAGCAAGTGCCCTGGTCTACTAAACAAGAAAAATGGCCAGTCTGTTGGGACGCAGGTGCATGGTGCGGTGCTGTTGCGGTGGTACAAGAGCATATCTGACAACTACGGAATGAGAATTGTGAGGTATTCACCAAGGATGACTGGGATACAGGGTGCATCCAGGATTTGAAGATGGAAATTTATTTAAGGGATAACATCCCTGTCTGAAAGACATACAATGCCATCCCCCAACCCCTGTACCAAGAGGTCAAGAACCATATACAAGACCTACTGAGTTATGGCTGGATCCAAAAGTCGACTTCGTCTTACTCCTCCCCCGTAATACATGTAAGGAAGAAGGATGGCAGCTTACGCCTGTGTGTGGTCTATCGACTGCTGAACGAAAAGACACCATGACCGAAATCCAATCCCACAGATCCAAGAAATCCTGGAGAACTTGGGGGAAACTCATGGTTCACCATGTTGGACCATGGTATACCTCATCATCAAGGCTTTGTAAGCGAAAACCAGGTTTGCCGTAATGGGGTGGGGGTAGATTAGGACGATACTAAGGGCCCTGGTCAGCAAACAGAGGGCCCAGCAGAACCCCATGTTTTCCTGCTTGATTTTGGTATTTAAGTGGCCTCTTAACACAATTATTTATTAAGTACACTATAATGAACGCCCTCGGACTGTGCCAAGTGCATGCGTGCATCTCCTTAAGACGTTCGCGGATTATTCAGAAACACTTCACAGTTGTGAGTCTTTACATGGATCAGGTAGGTGGCAAGAGATGTTGCAGACCAAATCAGGATACCTAAAGAGGAAAGAAAAACATGAAAAAGAGGTGAGAGCAAGACGGGGAAGACCGCTAGTCACCCAGTTTTTCAAAAAAAGTTGATTTATGTTCCCTGTTTTGTGCTATAATTCTGAAGCTAGCCTGTATGAAGCTGTTATCAGTTACTCACCCAGATGTTTATCCTTGGAAGTTGGAACACAATCAGTGCATTTACATGGACAACAATAATCCACTTTTAACCTGATTAAGACGATACTTTGATTAAGAAACTACCATGTAAACAGCAATTTTTAATAAACTCAATCTGATTAAGGTCATATTGGAAGTAAGCACTAATCGAATTAAGACATGTGGAGTACTCCCTGTTTTGGTCGCATTATGGACGTGTATTACAGACATGTAAACACCTTAATCGCATTATGAACGTCGTGTGAGAGTCAACATTTTATGGCGAACAAGAGAGTACGGCTGCGTTCCAAACCACATACTTTCCTACTATAGGCCTGTAGTGGGGAAAAATACATCTATCTCGGCTACTATATAGACGATAAGTACGCAGTTTGGGACGCAGAACATGGCTTCAAGCACTTGTTTATTAGCACGTATAGCATGACACATAATTAACTGCACTTAAAGCGTTCGTAAAAAATTAAATACAAACACCCAAAACTGTATACGGTCCCATAATGAAGACCAACTGTAGGTTATGTGAAATTCTGGAGGGACGTCGGGCGGCGCGGCGACGTAATGACGTGTGCCGTTAATCTAATTATGTTCTAGAACATGTAAAACGGGTACATTAAAGGAGTATTCTAAAAGCAACTCATGTAAACACCTTAATCACATTATTATCTTACTCAGAGTAAGGTCAATAATTGGATTACTGCTGTCCATGTAAACGTAGTCAATATTTTGTGTTTTTCCACACAATCAAGCAATAGTAATGGAACATTTGAGCTTCAAAAAGGATGGAAAAGCACCAAGTGACAATAAAACAGTAAAATAGTCCAGTGTTGTAAATATTCAAGCATTCTGAAGCCATGTAACAGCTTTCTGTGAGGAATCGATCAAAATTTAATGTTATCATATAAATCTGCTTTGACCCGAGTGAGTTTATGAGAAAAGAGTTCTAACGATGTCCGATTCATGAGTGAATCGCTTGTTTGAGTCGGTTCATTTCAGTGAATTGGAGAATCCCGTTGATAAAAGCAGTCAGAACGATTAATTCACTAATTGAACCGATTTGATTCTCAAGTTAAACTCACTGACTCAATCACTGTCACTGTTTTAGCTAATTTCCACATTTCTTTCTGGAGCTGCTGGTGTGTGAAACTTATTATTCACTCAATGAATAATAATAATTATTATTATTATTATTATTATTATGTTTATTGTACTTGGGGAATAAGAAATTACAAGTCAGCAGCTTATAAAGACATCCAGACAGAGTTTCTATAGTGTCTGTGTATGAGAGAGAGAACAAATGGTGTTCAATACTTGTACAGTATATATAGTTATTTGTATATAGTTATAAATGCATGATTTCTCTTAATTTAATTATTTGAATTTTAACTAACCTGTTCAAATTTGGTTCTTTATAGTCCCTTATTGAATATGTAATAATTGATATGGTTATTGATAATGATTGCTTTTACACGTGGCAATAATAAAAAACAATTGGGGGGTGTGGGCTTGGGGCCTCAAGTACAAATTAGCCAGGGGGCACAGAAAACCTAGCGGCACCCCTGGCAAAAGCAACCAAGCATGCACTGCATTTATAACTGTCACGACCCGGTCTATGTCAGGCCGCAACATACAATTAAATAAAAAAAGAGAAGGGTTGGCGAGATCAAGATTGCGTTTGTTTTGTTTATTCTCCAAACGGAGCACCTTCTATACACACAGTGGTTTCAATCTTCAGAAGCCGGCCAGGCCAAAATAATAAACAAAAATATTCTCTAACTTTACCAAAGAAAACTAACTAACCTACAAGAAAAAAAATACACCGTCTTCCCTCACTCCCTAGCTAACCCAAAAACAGGAGAAAAGAATAATCAACACAAATGGCGTCAACTTCCTACAAACCACTCTTAACCGTGCACTATTTACAAAGGTGACTATTAGTGTCTTAATTAACAAAATAATATATACATATATACACAAGGGTATCACGTGAATTGTAACGGGGCAGAGCATAAACAAAGTCAGAACAGGCACAGGGTCATACACAGGCAAAATAGTCATCCACAGGCGAAAAGCACTTCTCTCTATACACAACGCGATGGCAATGATCTGGCCTGGGATGGAGACCGACAAGGCTTAAGTACACTTCCAGAAACATGCAGGCAACCAATCCTGTCGCATAAGACGTGGACAAGACGTGATTATCCACTAGCAAGCCGGAACCTGACGCATGCAGTAGGTGGGGCCTAGAGAAGGGGGGAGGAGACAAAAGACAAAACCCATCCCACCACCGACAGACACACAAATGGCACACAGCAATAATGTAACAATAACAACATGGGGGCTCCACGAGTGGGTGACCCTTCAGTCCCACAAATGTACCTGCTACTTTTCAGAGGTACATGGAGGAATGTTTGAGAGAATTGAGGGCCATTTGCATCCCTTACCTTGATGTTGTTCTGGTCTTTAGCAAAGATTCTGATACAAACCTGGGTGAATTGAGAAGGGTATTGCAAGAAACGACATGACAGGAGGTCTGCTACATGGGCCCTGTCATTTCTGACAAGGGATACAGCATTAACCCAAAGAAAATGAAGGCGATATAGCCTCTCAAGGAGGAGACACAGAGTACTGTCAGAGATAAGGAAACTCATGGGCTTCCTTGGATACTACAGGTCATACATCACTGACTTTTGCCGAAAAGATTTACAAGCTGCACTCTGGGAAGTTTGAGTTCTGTGCCCATTTTAGTGCCAAGAACACTTCCATGACTACCTATGAATTCTATAATCCGTTGACATGCATAATGAAACCGCCAAAGCTCAACGCGGCAGGTCAGTGATGGGTATCTTAACAGCCAGATTACTGTTTACCCTGAAGTATAGGCCTGGAACAGCAAACAGAGTCGCAGGCTTCCTGTCACGACGCCCAATCCCCATTGAAGTCACAGAGAGGGAGTATGCCCAGGAATGTCAACCGGAAGTTCAGAAGTCCTGAAAGCGCAGCAACAAGGGGAAATTGACTAGATATCCATGATAACCTGCAACACAGATGTCTTACCTGAGGAGCTGGAGAATGGACCCTAACCCCAAGTCCAGTCAGCTACTCATGTCTCAGGACATCAGAAATGCACAGATGTGTGACCCAATCATCAGCAGAGTACTTGAACTGAAAAAGAAGCAACTCCACTTCAGACACAAGGCCAAACTAAAAGAACCAGAAGCAGTCAGGCAGCTCCTGGGAGGATGACACCACTTGCACATGGATGAGAAGGGAATCCTGTGATGAAGATTGAGAAATAGAATCCAACTCGTCATCCCAGAAAGTCTCCAGAATGTGATAAAGCATTTACATGAAGATATGTCTCTTTTAGGTGCTGATCGTATGGTGAAAGGACAGATGCATTATATCACAAGGGTGGGTTGATGCATGAAACAAAATTAGCCAAACAGAATCACCAGAACCCCAGTCCAAAGTATTGAAATAACAGCCACACTGGAAATGATCTTACTTGGTTCTCTGCACCTAGGAAAGATTAAAGGCAGAGCAGAATACATCCTTGTGGTCGTAGATCAATTCTCAAATTCTGCGCAAGCATATTCTACCAGGAGCAAGTCAGGGAAGATGGCAGTATGAAAAATCTTCAACGATTTTATCACCATTCAAACTATTTCAATTGCTTGTGTTTGATTTGTTCATTGCAAACAGCTGAAAGTCTGTAAATTTGGACAAATACCTGATTTGCAATGGTGGTTGAATAATTTTGAATGCAACTGTATAGTTAAATGGACGCTGCAAAGACGAAGCAACTTGGGCAAGAATTCTCTCTTCAAATTGTCTGTAAACACAACCATCTTCTGTTGGCTTGGGAAGGTGTCCAGTTCGATAGCACACATGACATTTTATAAAACAAATTCTAGCTCGCATTTACAAATCATTTCAAATGAAAAGTCTTATGTTAGAGGGAGATGTCAGTCATGTGTCTCACTCAGTGGTCTGGTATGGTTGATTAAAGTGGGCATTCCCACTGGTTAAATGTGTATTCCATACTTGATATTGTAGCGTTTGGGGGAAAACAACATAAAATCATGAATTCTGCTAAAACCCAGAGAGTAAGAAATAAATGTCCTACGCAACAGAATACTACAGTCCATAACAAATAATATCATAGTTTTATACCTGAATCTCTTTACCTCCCTTTAAAAAAAATCAAATGAACAAAATGCATCTTAATTTGACAAATTCACACGTCAAGATCTGACGGCTTTATGTTAGAGCACTTGTGTGTCCTTAATGAACTTGAATTAGTATAGCTCCGCTCACATTGTCCACAGATGTACAGCTTCTGTCCTATATGAGCCTGCTGGTGGCTGTGGAGGGCCCTCTGTCCACGAAAACTTTTACCACACTGTCCACAGTGATACGGCTTCTCTCCTGTGTGAATGCGCTCATGCTCTTGGAGATGACTCAGACGAGCAAAACTCTTCCCACACTGGGAGCAGTGATACGGCTTCTCTCCTGTGTGCACGCGGTCATGTTGTCTGAGATAACTCAGACGAGCAAAACTCTTCCCACACTGTCCACAGTGATACGGCTTCTCTCCTGTGTGAATTCGCTCATGTACTTGGAGACCACTTGGACAATTAAAACTCTTCCCACACTGGGAGCAGTGATATGGCATCTCTCCTGTGTGAATACGCTGGTGTCGTTGGAGAGCACTCTGACAATTAAAACTCTTCCCACACTGGGAGCAGTGATACAGCTTCTCTGGTGTGTGGATACGCTGGTGTCGTTGGAGAGAACTTTGACAATTAAAACTCTTCCCACACTGGGAGCAGAGATACGGCTTCTCTCCTGTGTGAATGCGCTCATGTACTTGGAGATTACGCTTGCAAATAAAACTCTTCCCACACTGGGAGCAGTGATACGGCTTCTCTCCTGTGTGGATACGCTGGTGTAGTTGGAGAGCACTCTGACAATTAAAACTCTTCCCACACTGGGAGCAGCGATACGGCTTCTCTCGTGTGTGGATACGCTGGTGTTGTTGGAGAATATACCGGCAAGTGAAACTCTTCCCACACTGGGAGCAGAGATACGGCTTCTCTCCTGTGTGAATTTGCTCATGTACTCTGAGATTACGCCAGCAAGTAAAACTCTTCCCACACTGTCCACAGTGATACGGCTTCTCTCCCGAGTGGATGCGCTCATGACGTTGACGATCACTCTGAAAAGTAAAACTCTTCTCACACTGTCCACAATGATACGGCTTCTCTCCTGTATGAATGCGCTCATGTTGCTGGAGAGCACTATGAGAAGTAAATCTCTTTTCACACTGACCACAGTGATACGGTTTCTCTCCTGTGTGAATGCGCAGGTGTCTTTTGAGATCACTCTGAAACGTAAAGCTCTTCTCACACTGCGAGCAGTGATGCGGCTTCTCTCCTGTGTGAATGAGCTTGTGTCGTTGGAGATCACTATGACAAGTAAAACTTTTCCCACACTGCGAGCAGTCATGCAGCTTCTCTCCTGTGTGGATCCGCTCGTGTCGTTGGAGATTACTCCGACGAGTAAAACTCTTTCCACACTGGGAGCAGTCATGCAGCTTCTCTCCTGTGTGGATGTGCTTGTGATCTTTGAGATGACGTTTTCTAAAACTCTCCCCACATTCTGAGCAGTGGTACATCTGGAAAACACAAAATTATTCAAGATGCTTAAGTTATTTTAGATTTTGTCCCCATGTGTTTATGGAATTGTGTTTGGAAACGTCTCCTACAATACTGTAATATGGCTTGACCTCCCAATCACGCAGCTTTAATGGCTGTAACAGCTTTGTAATTTTAGATTTGTAACGTAATTCCATTGTTTGCAGCCCAATTTTACTAATACCACAACCACTGTGACTGATCATTTTATAAGAGCTGAGATGAACAAGACCTAACTTACACATCGTTTCTCATCACTAATCACACAGAAATAGTTCATGTAGATCTTCATATGTTTATAAAATTCAGAGACTAGCCATACAAAGATGACCTCGCTCTGGACATCAGTGTTTTTTCAGGCTGAAGCACTGAATGTGTTTAGCCTCTGCAAAATCTACATGGAACTTTGTGTGTTTCCAAACACAATGGATTATAGCATTATTGTAATAAAAAATAATCTGACTATCATTCAGGTGTGAAGTTATAGCTCATGTCACATGCATGCTTCTTAAAATTCCAGTAACGCCACTTCCCTGGAGACTTGTATGGTGGTCGCTAAGCTTGTGTGATAAGATTTCGCGGACTTTTTTTTTTCTTCAAAATTTGCATTTTATCCTGAGTTTTTTGTGCTTCTTTTGCGTATAACAGGAAAACTGGTTAAATTGTTTTGCACGGACTTTCGCAAGGATGTTTGTTGGTAAATGAGACCTTTTAGCTTTACGTATGTTCAATGCACGTGAATCAAAGAGGGCTTTGACTTAACGCACGTTGTGATGACATCACATGATGGATTTTAGCCCAAACCTGCTGTAATTTTTAAAAAATTGCTAGCTCCACCAAATATTGCAGAGTTTGCTTGATTTTGTGTTAATTTGCATTAATTGGAGGAACTGTATAATGATGTTATCATCCATACATGATAGTATAATTTTGGTGGGGGTTAGGGCTGTGCGTATGGGGCAGCGGAGGGCACAGGGAATTGGATTTTTTTATATGCTGGCTCACACATTCTTTTTGTTTTTGTCTGTGGAAGTAAGATGGACTGGAATAAATGGCACCCATTAAGCAGCACTCTTTTCTGACTCATCTTTATGAAGAAAAAAGACCTGAAAATATGGATATTACCCAAAAGTGGCAGAAAGTTTACAGCACTCTGGCTCTGGAGCTCTCAGAGAACAGATTACAAACTTCTGCTCAACAGAGTGAAAATGTTGTCGTAACATCCCACACTGTCATGGATTATACGGAAACCTGAGTATATAATCCTAGAGTTGTATTACATTCGTCTTATAGATGTATCTGAAACACTGATGCCAAACATTTTAATGATAGTGTACATTTGTGTGAATTGCTATGAAACTATAAGCATTACTTTTGAATGTGCAAAAATCTGTTTCACCCGAAGAAAGTCTTATGAATAAAACCCTAGTAAGACCCCATTTTCGCCCACATGTTGTATGGAATATTTTAATCAATCGAAGTGTAGTACACTCATGTATAACGAAAGTAGAAGGTGTGAAAGAGTATCAACAAGTTATAATCAATGAATTGAGTTAATCCACTAAAATGTATGCTTAAAGAGTATAACTGTCACGATTTCCCCTAGAGCTAGCGCTGTAGCATGTAGCATGCTCGGAAACCTGAAGCGCGAACTTGAGGCGCGAGCTCAAGCTTTTGGGTTTTCAGTGACACTGACTTTGTTTACTTTCGACACATGCATTTGTTATGGTTTATGTCCTGTCTCCGCCCCTGTTTCGTCACTGGTTGTTTCCCCATATGTGTGCCATCATTGCTCTCAGCTGTCTTGTGTTTCACCCCGTCATTTAAACCCCTTGTGTCTCTTTGCACCTTGCAAAGTATTACATGAGTTTTCTATATACCAAGGGTTTGTTTCTAAGTTCATGTGTTATTGGTTTGATCTTGCTCTCAATTCCTGTTTTGCCTAGTTTGCAGATCGCCTGACCCATTGCCTGTTTTTTGACCATACTACTGTTTAATGATTTGGATTTGTCTGCCTGCCTCTCTTTAATAAAAGCTCTTATCTGCACTTGAATCCGTCCTAACCTCCGTTACCCTCCATGTTAATCAGTAAACTGGCACCTGTTCATACTGGGAACGTTGTTAACTTTTTGGAATGCAAATTTTTATTTTTTTTTTAAAGAGAGATGGCTGTACCATACCACTATTAAAAACAATGCAAGGAGGGAGGCCCAAGTCTTAGAATTAATTATGGTGCATGTCCAAGCTCTGAATAATTTGCGGCCAGGTGTGGCTCAGGTGATCGTGCATGTTGTCCACTAATCGCAGGGCTGGTGGTTCGATTCCTGTGTGTGTGAATGGGTGAATGAGAACCAGTGTAAAGTGCTTTGTAGAACCACTAAGGTTAAAAAAGTGCTATATAAGTAGTATATAAGCAGACCATTTACCAATAAATAGAAAAAGAGGAAAAAACCCCACCTGATGAGATCAGTGATTTAGAATTGTATAAAAACATGTATTGAGGATAAACAAGGGAGTTGATCTACAGACCAGCACAGCTTTGTTGTTTAAATAATAAAGTCTATTTTTTGACATCAAGACATCACCCCGAGACTCTTAGGGCCTGTTCACACCGGGACGTTTTTAAATGCGGGCGGAATGAAAGTGTATATTCACTCCCTGACAGTAGATGGCGTTTATTGAAAAGCAGAAATACTCCGGTACACAAGATGACACTTCACAACTTTCTGTTTCTGAGACCCGCTTATCACTGAGAAGAAGTATTTACATCTTAAAGACGTTTGCACGTTTTTGCGAACTGGCTAAAGCACGTACACATGTTCGGGAAATGTAAGGTATTTGTTGATATGGCGACTGCAACAAATACTTCTTTAGAGCTAAATCCTTAAAGTTCTCATTTTAAACAGTATACTCTTTTTAGAGTGTTGAATATGAACTGTTTTTGTGGTTAGTGATAATACAATGTCACAGTAATTGTTTGTTGTTTGATGTTAGTTGAGGCACAGGTGTGTCTTAGTACATTTTGAAATGATGGATCGAATAGAAATTCCACAGAAAAAAAAAAAAACAATTGCATTGTTTTAATTGCTTCCTTCAAAGCCAATATAATTTCCATTAAAAACCTTTTAATTTGAAGGTATAGAATGAAAATCAGTCCTATATGGGTCTTAAAGTAAACAAATTCACTTGCTGTCCATAAAGAAATGGCTCAAGAATCGCATATCCAACCCTGACCAAAGGTGAGAGAGATATTAGAAATGAAGGTGGAGTTGAAGGTGACGAATTGTCATGGGAGACAGGTAAGCAGCCGCTCAGCTATTCTTGAGTTGTGATTGAAAGGATTAAATGATCAGATTCCCAACCATAGTCGTTGGGACGTACTCGCTGGATTCCAGCTACGTACTATAAGCTATAACCTCTTCATGAAGAATATGGGAATCACAATCAACATGTCTGAACATTTTTTAAAAAAAACAAAAACAAAAAAAACAGTCCGTTTAACGCTCCAATGGCTGTCAATGGGAGTGTTCACACCCAGGAGTAAAACGTGTGACCTCAAAACGTACATTTTTTTTTTAACATTGTGGGGATCGTTTTGGCCGTCCTATGAGATTCTCACTTTTTTCTACACGCCCGGAGCTGCTGAAGTTACATAAAACTATGACTTGATGGCGCTCAAGTACAAAACTGTCTTACAGATAAAGAACATGCCAGCACCCACCATTTTAGTGATATATATACATCTGTATAAGTGACCTGAAGTAAAATGCTCCCTACACACACACACACACACACAAACAAGCTGTCCTTTCACCAGATTCAGAATACAGAATACACACTAAATACTATATAAGTGTATTTATTATGTTGTGGCTATTTTTTGACGACACTGAAATGTAGGCATATATACTAAATGATCCATTTAATTATTTCAGTGTTGTTTTCTACACTAAATAGCATTGTTTGTTTCTTTGTCTCTTCCCTGTAAATGATAATCCGCTGATTGATAGTCCATTGTATGTATTTTATCCTGGCATATATAAGTATTCTTCACCTCTTATTCATATATCTAAGTGCCCCATTATTGCATTGTTGTATTATCAAATTGACCACAAAAACACGATTCATACCCAACACTTCATCAATTTACAGGAACATTAACTTTTTTTGGGCACAACAATAGTACCCCCCTCCCCCCAAAAAAACAAACATTTTCAGAAAAAAAAGAACTTAAATAATCTGGCTCTTCCCATAGGCATATGAATGCTATTGTTGTAACTTTGACATAAATCAAATCATTACTTATTTAACAAGAGTATACTGTTTATAATGAGAACTTTATGGATTTAGCTTTAAAGAAGAATTTGGTGCAATGTAAATCACCAAATACCTTACATTTCCCAAAAGTTTGTAAAAAATGTTCGGTGATAAGCGGGTGTCAGAAACGGGAAGTTGTGCAGCGCCACCTTGTGTAAAGGGGTATTTCTGCATTTCAATAAACACCATCTACTGTCAGGGAGTGAATCTGAACGTTGATCCAGCACTGTTTAATGCACTGTGAAAAACGTCCCGGTATGAACAGACCCTAAGGTGGGAAGAAATCTGTAAGACGATTCGAAATGCTCGATTATGTGGATATAGATAATACTTTCAAGATCACATGCATCAAAAAGTGTATTGGTGATCCTGATTCGATTTGGTTTTTCATTCCTCAAAATATCTTTAAGGAAGTGGGTGGGTCTTGATTTTCTTTTAACCTGTAATATTTCGTCTGCTAAATTACCCATAAAATTGTCTAATTTTCATGAGCAAGCACTCTTAGCCTGGAAACTGCTTTGTGCACAATTTCTTTCATCCTGCGAGGAGAAGTTGGAATAATGAATTGATTACAATTAAAGGCAAGAGCATTTTTCTGGAGAAATGGTTGGATTACAGTTTAAAATTACTTGAGCTATTTGTTTGATTCATCATTAAAAATTTATTCTGACAATTCAAAGTTAAATTTTCCCATAAAAATATAAATTACTGTAAAAAGTTATCAATCAAAGCTATTCCATATGGACTTATTAATTTGATGCAAAGCCATCTGTCCTATTATAAAGTAGATAATAAAGACTAATTTCCCTATAAATGGAAAAAAAAAATATTTGATTTTTTTTTAAAAATGCACCATTAAAGATATTAGACAAGTCTTTCATGAAAAAAAAAAAATTATTCCAAGAGGGAAATGTTACTGGAATTCCTTCCTAAGGCATGTTAATTGGAGAAAGGCATGGCTGTTTACAAATTTTGTATTTCAAATAAGGTAAGTGAAATTCATTTAAATATTTTACTCTCCAGGCTGATAGACATTCAGAAAAAAATGCTCTCTGTAATACTTTTGAGGAATGTCCATGCCATTTGTTTGTTGAATGTTAAAGTGTTCAGACATTTTGGAAAGATTGTTAAAAATATATATATATAAAAAATACACACCACTTTTTCTGCCATAATTAGATTAATGATAACTTTGCATGTGAAAGCAATTATTTGTTATTATGAGCATGAAGATAAAAAGTATTGACAATTTTGTAAACTTCTTTATTCACAGAAGTCAATTATCTAACTCTCCTCCTTTATACAAGGCTTCCTGTAAAGAACTTACTGTTTTAATGAAGTCTCTTAAAGTTCAGAAAAATGTCAAAGGTACCTCTATAGTAATATTCTACGAGTCTGTATTTGGCATCTTGTGAAAGTGTGTAATAGATATTCATATAATTTATATATATATATATATATATATATATATATATATATATATAAAATATTTATATAAAATATATATATATATATATTTATATAAAATATATTATATATATATTATATATATATATTTTTATATAAAAAAATTATATATATAAATATATAAAAATATATATATTTTTTTATATAAATATATATTTATATAAAAAAAATTATATATATATAAAAAATATATATATATAAAAATATATATATATTTTTATATATATATTTATATAAAAATATATATATATATATATTTTTATATAAAAATATATATATTTTTATATATATATATATTTTTATATAAAAATATATATATATATTTTTATATAAAAATATATATATAAAATATATATATATTTTTATATAAAAATATATATATATAAAATATATATATATATATATATATATTTATATAAAAATATATATATATATTTTTTATATAAAAATAAAATAAATATATTTATATTATTATATATATTATATATAAAAATAAAAATATTTATATAAAAGCCTGTTTTTGTAATGTCGTTTACAAGTTCTATAATAAAAATAGGGAAAAAAGAAAAACACCCCACCGCAGAAAATAAGGAATAAAAAAACCCCGGAATGTCGTCTTTAAACGAAATTCATCTGTACACGTAATATCTAAAGACATATTTGTCCTTATATACTGGACCGTTAGCAAAGATTATATATTATATATATAAAAAAAAGGAACTTTACCGACATGTGGTAACAACATTTTCATAAAGTAATATCAGGCTGACAAAGAGACCAACTGGTGACGTCATCAGAACGCGCTGTGTTTGCTGGGACGTTTTCTGCGTGTTGTATATTTAGGTTGTAATGGTTACTTAATTATAAATAAGTTCTCAGAGTTTAAAAATTAAAAGAGAAATCAGACACATTTCTAAACTTTACCTTTGAGTCAGTAGCAGCAGGAGTCTGTGGAGATTTTCCTAAAGAGCGCCGACACTCAAAGAATCAGGACACTGGAATAACAATGCAGAGATTCATGACTCCAGAATCTCCACTAACCTGTTAACCGAGCAGCTCAGGAAGGAAGTTTCAGGTGAACTCACCTTTAGTGATGTTACAGAGAGTCTCAGAGCTTCGAAGCTCGTGTGGAGAAGGAAGCTCTGGGACCAAGCGCATATATTCTCCTCCTTCTCCTCCTTCTTCTCCTTCTTCTTCTTCTTCATCGTCTTCTTCTTGTACTGTTTATGAGCAAACCAGCTTTTGGTGCATTTCCGCCACCTACTGCACTGGAGTGTGGTGCGTCAAGGCTAAGGGAAAAAATCTAATAATAATAATGACGAAATTAAACATAATTAAATATCTTGTATAATTCCCTGTTTCTTTTAGATATCTTATCAAAGCTATTCTAATATTTTATCCCCTTGCTGTTTACTCAGTAGATGTTGTAAAGTCATATTATGTTCACCTTTTGTTTCCAGTATTTGTTGTTCTCTGTTGTATGCATACTGTACACTGCAATAAAACATCAATCCGTCCATTTTGTATACAGCTTATCCTATCCTTATCTATACTAGTCTATACCAGAGAGCATGGGGCACAAGGTGGGGTACACCCTGGACGAGGTGCCAATCCATCACCAGGCACAATCACATACACACCCACACACCCATTCATAAACATACCATGCATTTCCTTTTAATTCTGTATGGCCTATTCTTGTTATTCTTGTGTTCTTGTTATTCTGAGTCTTGTTATTATTGCTTCTTCTCCTCTTCTAAATCCAGTATCATTATTTTGTATTCCTACTTCCCTTTGAATTTTATACAGATGTTGGCCTCACTCCTCCATATCCCACTGGTTTTGCCATGCTTCTATTAGTGTTTTTCTAATAATTGTCTTTGTTTCCGTTTTACTGATTTTTATGTCAATTCCTATATTATTCAACTTCACTGCACTCTTAGCATTCTTATCTGCCATCTCGTTTCCTCCTACTCCAGCATGAGCTGGGATCCAGGTAAATGAAACAGCGGTGCCCTGATTTTTAAATCTAAATACACTCTGTCTGCAGCATTAAAGAGCAATCAGTACGGCCAATAACACTGTAGACATGATCTTATTCTTGAAATAAGGCACAGCATATTTAGATTTAAAAATCAGGGCACTGCGGTTTCATTTCTCTGTCACTGCTTGTTTAGAGCTGAAGTTTAAGGGGCTGTTTACAAGACAATGTTTACAAGTAAAAACAGAAAACTTTTTAGGTGGTTTGGCTGTTCGTTTACACGAGCACGGCGTTTCAGGGCCTGAAAATGCAAACTATTGAAAACGACGCAGTTATCGTGACGATGACGTCACGCACGCGTATTACGTGTGCAGGCTATAGACATGCACACGAGTACTTCAAAACGCGCGAGCCGTTTAAAACTACAGGACTGTGTTTGTGCATCTCCAGTAAAGTGTAGATTTACTGCATCACTACTGCGGCCAGGAGAGACGTGTTTATTACATACTCCACATTATTAACCTGATGAAGTGTATTCAAAATCTTATAATTATCTTTAGAATTGTCTGTTCTGTATCCTTTTATTGCTAATAAATATATAAAGCAGACTGACTGCCAGCGTCTCAGTATTTTATTGCACTTGCCGATTTTGGTCCATTATGGTACAGTAATGGTCAATTATTATTACTTGAAAATGCACTATTTTGATTTTTTCAATATTTAAAAACGAACGAGCTTTGTTAACAGAATTCTGACTTGAAGCGCAAGAAAAGCTAAAAGATGGAGCTGAATACAGCAAAATCCATTTCCACAATGAAAAAAAACTTTATGCACATTTCATGTACAATAAATTATATTACATTAGGGACATCTCAGCATTTATAAACACAGAAAAATGCCGAATATATGCTTGACATGCGGGAGTTTCCACATGGCCCTTTTCCACCGGGGCTGGAGCCCAATCTCGAACCGGGCTGCGCTTTTCCACACAAAGAAACCCTGGGCCGGTGCCCAATTGCTGGAGCTGAACCGGCCGGTCTCGAACAAGGGCCGTCAGTAGGCGGACCTTTCACTACAGACCGCAGTTTGAAAGGTGACATTTTTAAAATCTTTTTCAGAGTTGCGGAAAACATTAAACACCAAGATTAAACACGTTGGTTCTACAGTGATTGGCAGAAGACACCAACGCTCTCTTACATTTGTAACGTAATTCCATTGATTGCAGCCCAATTTTACTAATACCACAACCACTGTGACTGATCATTTTATAAGAGCCGAGATGAACAAGACCTAACTTACACATCATTTCTCATCACTAATCACACAGAAATAGTTCATGTAGATCTTCATATGTTTATAAAATTCAGAGACTAGCCATACAAAGATGACCTTGCTCTGGACGTCAGTGTTTTTTCAGGCTGAAACACTGAATGTGTTTAGACTCTGCAAAATCTACATGGAACTTTGTGTGTTTCCAAACACAATGGATTACAGCATTATTGTAATAAAAAATAATCTGACTATCATTCAGGTGTGAAGTTATAGCTCATGTCACATGCATGCTTCTTAAAATTCCAGTAACGCCACTTCCCTGGAGACTTGTATGGTGGTCGCTAGGCTTGTGTGATATAATCAGTCTGTACGGGATTTCAGGGAGTTTCTTGAAATTGTGGCAACCAAAAATACTCGACTTTGCTGAGGCTTTTTTCAAAATTTGAATACAACCTGCAGAGTTTTTTGTGCTTCTTCTGTGGATGTAAACTTTTGAACAGGATGATTGGTGTGAATTGTTATTTTGTTTAAAGTTCCTTTTCTTCCCATTTAGTACAGCCCTTCAGACACTAAATAAAATAGTTACATGTCTCCCAGAAGACAAAATACTAATAATTTACACTGATCATCCTGTTCACAAGTTTACACCCCCTGGCTCTTAATGTATGGTTACCATCGTGAGCGTCAGTGAATGTTTGCACCTGTATGTAATAGTTGTGTACGAGTCCCTCAGTTGTCCTCAGTGTGAAAAGACGGATCTCAACATCATATAGTCGCTACTGGAAAGGGCTCAAATATGCAGAAGATGCTGGGCGGCCACTGAAAATGGCTCATCACGCAGCAGTTAGTCCACAGCTGGTTAACCATTCCAGACAAGGTTAAAGGTACATGGTGTCCCAGATATGAAACTCTTTCACTCGTTTGATTCAAAGATGAGGTATGGCTTGTGTTCTCTCTGCATTTTCTTTGCTGAACTGAGCTGCTGTTTTAAAAGGTGGTATGATGAGTTTGGTCCGCCGTTCTTCCAAGATCTTC
Organism: Ictalurus furcatus; assembly: GCF_023375685.1. Classification (NCBI taxonomy): domain Eukaryota; kingdom Metazoa; phylum Chordata; class Actinopteri; order Siluriformes; family Ictaluridae; genus Ictalurus; species Ictalurus furcatus. The sequence goes on along the minus strand of NC_071267.1, from coordinate 28,938,852 downwards.
TCAATAGTGAATCCGGGACAAGCTTCAAGTCCAGAACGAGCTCTAACTCATTCCTAGACCGACTCTCTTGAAGTTTCTCCCCAGTTGTTCTTAATAATTTGGGACAAGACGGGCCTCTTTCTGAGACGCTTTTGATCTGTAGCAGCAGTGTAATCATCGTCGGTGAAGTGCCGGCTACAAACAAATATGCTACCTCTGAGGACCGTAAACGTCAGACCTTATACAAGTCAAATAGCATGCATCCACTTCTTTCTCTCATAGTCGTCGCCGGCAAATGCATGAAAACTCAAATATGGTTGTCGCTGCTAATTATTTGAGCAATGAGGGACACTACAGTGACACCACGATGTTGCTTCAGCCATTGTTCTTTTGACTGGAAATCATCTTACGCATTCGGAAACCCTGAAGCGTGAAAAAGGCCTAAGAAGATAAAGGCTGCATCTGAAATGGCGTACTAGGCGACTACACTGTAGGAGAAAAGCAGTACTCCAGAGGGGTAGTATGTCCGAATTCTCAGTAGGTGAGAAACAGCAGGTGAGAAATACCTGGATGGTGTACTGCTTCCGGCAAAATGTTGCAGTATGGAACTGATGGACACTACACGAGTCAAACATCCCATAATGCATCAGGACTGGTGCGGACAAGCTCAGAACAAAAATGGCGTAAGATAGCTCCTCGGATCGTTTTAAGTATTAAACCTCGGTTAAACGGGACTTGTTGAACAATACCCGAATAAATTATACTGAAAATATACTGATGGACATGGACTCAAGTCACTTATTTGTAATTTATTAAATTCCAATTTAATAGCATTTATGTAAACTATTCCAAATAAAGATTTTGTAAAATAAAGAGTGTAAAGTAAATTACAGGAAAATGACTGTAATATTATTATACTGTAAAAATAAGTTTCAGTAAGGATATTGAAAGGAAATTCTCTTATATCATGTACCCTTTTATATTATGAACTGCTATCAAATAAATATGATTAATGTAGTCATTTAATTACCTCTGTATTCATTTAATTACCTCTTTAAATAAGCTGATCAACTGCTATCCTTGATTATATTATTATGTATTTTCGTGTCACCCTGACACAGGACTTATTTTGTATTATGACTATGTGCTGTGTGTTTTGTCTCAATCTGTCTGACACCTGGACCAGTAGAAACCGTCCACGCACTGCTGTTATCAGTATATAAATACTCTTGGTTTGCATGAATAAAGTGGGATGTCTTTATGAGCATGCAAGAAGTCAGTGTGTTCATTTTAGACCCCCCAGGCCTGAACGCTCCACGGTAAACCACACTTTCTAAAAGTTAATAGAAGTTAATGGTAAAACAGGCTGGAAGGTATGACGGACGATCTGACAGGCATAAAGCATAATCTGAGATTCCTGAGACACATGGAAATCTAACAATTTGGTGTCAGAAGTGCGATTACTCCGGGCCAGGTGAGTGTTTTTTCTTTCCTCCCCGGTGCGGTGTAATTTCGTACCCATAATTATAATTATAAGAGAAGTGAGTGATTATCGCCGATAATCTATACTCTGGTCTGTGATCCTCTGTAACGTTATGCCCGCCTAATCTAATCTAATGTAATAATTGTATTTTATATTTGTAGAATAATTTTAATTTGCAAGACTGTCTGTGTGGTTTGCCTAAGAGAGTGTTATATTTGTATTGTAGTATTGTGTGTTAAGTATTATTGTGCGTGGTGTTTTCCAAGTTAGTTATGGGAGGGTCTCCGTCCAGCCCGGTTCTTCCGTCTCCTGGCATGACACCAAGAGACTGGATAGAGTCCGTGTTAGGCGGATTCTATACGGTTCCATATCTAGATTGTTTATACGGCTGGTCAGCTGCACGTGCGCCGCAGCTGCAAATTATTTCACTCCCTGGTTCCTTTGAGCTGCGTGTATTTGCTCAGATCAAACGAATGATTTATGACGGGGAAGGTGATCCGTCTTGGGATTATGAATATATGGCAAAATGTTATATGGGATGGCTTCCCCTACTCCCCTTAGGGAATAAACATTATAATTTGAAAGACAAACTCCCTAAAACTTTCCATGTGAATGATAAGACACCTCGCGCACCACCACGTTGAACTACAGTTCCAAGGCTAAATTCCAGCGCCGCCGCTGCTCCGATTTCAAAGCAAAAACCCACTCATGCTAAACCGCCCACACACCCAGCGCGCGCGCTGTCCTGTCGTGCTCATCTCCCGTTGACCGGTCCTGATTATCGTTTAGGCACATCATGTCATCACTGTATGAATTCTGGCCCCTGGGCTCGTAACTGTTATGCGAAAAAACGAGATCAGCTGCAAAAGAGAGGTCAAGCTGGCCGTGGTCGTGGTTCTATGGTAAGAGGAGGCCTGCAGCATTTTCCTGCAGAATCTGTCCCATGTTATCAGCCTGGTCAGTATCAGCCCGCTCCTCATATGTATGGCCACCTCCCGCTGCTGCAGGGAGGGCGAGGTCCCAATCAAACCATCAATCAGATACGTTTCCACCTCCACCTCCTTCTTATTATCACAATCGATAGAGAGCCACAGAGCTCTTGTGACCCAGTGTGCCGATCAAACTTAAACGTAGCTCCAAATCATTCTTTTAATTTTAATTTGAATTCCGTGTGTTTCCCTGTTTGGAAACTGAATGAAAGTGTTTTGAAAGCCATGATGACGTTCATCTAAACACAGCGCGCGCACGAGAGAGGGAGAGAGCGCGTGCGCGCGAGAGATCTTTTTCGGTGACTCAAAATATATAAATAAATATTTAAAGGAGCATTAATGAAATAGAAATAAAAGCATACTTCTGTAAAAGTTAAAATCGATCGGAATTTTTGATTTTATCCGTCTGGAGAGGACTTTTATGGCATCAGTCTGTGTTTTGTTTCAATCTGTCTGACACCTGGACCAGTAGAAACCCTCCACGCACTGCTGTTATCAGTGTATAAATACTCTTGGTTTGCACGAATAAAGTGGGGTGTCTTTATGAGCATGCAAGAAGTCAGTGTGTGTTCATTTTAGACCCCCCAGGCCTGAACGCTCCACGGTAAACCACACTTTCTAAAAGTTAATAGAAGTTAATGGTAAAACAGGCTGGAAGGCATGACGGACGATCTGACAGGCATAAGGCATAATCTGAGATTCCTGAGATACGTGAAATCTAACACTCATAGTGTGGTATTCCTCTGTATCATGTATACATGAAATACCTGAAATCTAACAGGTATTGTACTGTAAACCACATTTACAGGTAAGCTACTGTAAAGGGGCAATTACAGTAAGTTACTGGCAATAGTGCTACCTATAAATTAACACAAAAATACAATGAAATGTCTAACCGTGAAGATATACTGCTAGAAATTTTACAAACATTATACAGAGTACATTATCAAGGAACATAAATGTTCTGTGTATGGGTAACAGCACATGAAGGGGTGGAAGGGATAGAGCCAAAAACACTTTTAAAACAATTCAGAAATAGACATACGTATACCTGATGCATACTATATCTGATAAGTATACATGATACAGTACACGTGGACTCCCAGACACAGTGGAGCATGTATTATTACAGTACACAAATTATAATAATGAAAGGGACACGCTTATAAATCGAATCAAGATATTAGGTGTAAATGGTTTCTCACTTCAAAATTTGTTAGGGAAGTCACCAGAAGTTTATAAGGTTTTACAACAATATTTAAAAGCAACAAATCTAATATACAGAAATTAGTATATATGTGATTTTTTATTATTATTATTGTTATTTTTCTCCCTTTTTATTTTCCTCAACGTTGATACTCCACACTCCATGCCACTAGGGGGCAGAAACAAGTTTGTTTGCCAACCGCCACAAAACTGAAAGAAGAAAGGTTTCTTGATTGTGTCGGTGTTTAATTTAAACCGGTTTTGTTTTTCGGTTTTTAATTTAAACCGGTTTTGTTTTCTTGTTCATCATTTCGCGCTATCGTGTTTTTATTTGTAGTATTTTCACTTTTCCTTCTGCCGAAGTTTCATTTGATTGTAGAACGCTGTAGTTCTTTATTCTAAAGACAGCAAGCGGGGTCCATCCCCATCGGATCCGCCTCCAAATAATCCAGTGCTCTTCCTCTAAGGTAGGTTCCACACTCCCCATGGCCAACACTCAGCTTGTAGAGTTCATTAGTGTTCAGTGTGGAGGAGTTCTCGCTCTGCTGGAGAAGATTGCAGTTAGAGGAATCCAGACACTACACAGGGTTAGTTTTTTTGCTCCATGCTGAAGTCCATGGGCCAGAGCCGGAGTGTCTCATCAGGAGAATCGGGGGAATTCCCCGGGGGACGCTCAGAAATTGGGCTCATCAAATAATCCTCTTCCATTATTGCGTGACTAAGAACTCCATTTTAACTGTAATAACTGTATTTAAAGCAGCGCATCAGTTCCATCAGAGCGCTCTGAGACAAGTGACGTGAGAAAACGCCCTTTTTACTGCATAAGGAACTGATGCGCTGCTTTAAATACAAATGTAGTGTAATTACTGACTTTAGTTATTCATCAGGTGATAATGTAACACCTGTGTGTGTGTGTGTGTGTGTGTGTGTGCGCGCGCGCGCGCGTCAAACTCCGATAGGTTTCCCCAAACAGCGACAGAAGTGCGCGTGCACAAACCACTCGACCCCGAGATCGTAGACAAATAACTACAGACGCCGCATTGGCCGCTGGATCGAATGTTAACGTCGCTGCCATATTGTTCCGGGCAACAGTACCTTATATTATAGTTTATATTCTAAACTAAATTTCCCATAATCGAGATTTTCATCTATACTGCGTGAAAATCTCGATTATAGTATAAATATACACTACATATTTTCTCCAAACCGACTTTTATGAGAAGCTCCTGGTTTGGGCTGAGAGACGGATATATTGTGAATCTTACTGTAGTCAGTTGGCTAGTTAAAGTGAACTTTCCTCACTGAAGGTTTCCCAAAGAGAAACAGGTGAGGAGGCAGTGGGAAGTAGCTGTAAGAAAGGAAGGAAGGTTTTCCTCAGGTGAGTCCTCTGTGCTGTGCAGTAAACACTTCAAGCTGGAGGACTTTGACAGGACCGGTCAGACTGTCAGGATTAGAGATGGAGATAAACCACCTGTCTTCAGTTTCCACACTCATCTCCAAACAGTATGCGTATCCGTAGGCTATAATCATTTAAAAAGCTTATCAAATCATGGCTTATTATTATTATTATTATTATTATTATCATCATTATTATTATCATCATCATCCTGTAAATGTTTTACTGGATCCATAAAGGTTTATATTATAATTATCTTGCAGTCTATGCAGGACAAGTGAGTTTTCACAATTCCTTATGACAATGAATAATTTTCCAAGTCTAACTATTGAGATTGCAAGTAACTTGAGACAGAAAATTTTTGTACTCCACGCAGATCATAAACCATTGAAATCGTTTGAGAAATGTAATCATTATTGTGCTTTTTATCCAGAAAGGAAACGCAGCCCCCCCGTTTACTTCTATTTGTTTATAGGGCAGTCTTGCCCAGAGCAGTATGGCGACGATATGTCTATGGCCGAGATTCTGTGCTCGTACCACTGAGGTACTATGGAAAGCCCTGAGGCTCAAAACTACCGTTTTAACAACTTTTATCTGTATAATGTTGTATTCTTAAAGTGAAAGGTATATTTCATGCCTAGTTATAATTTGAAAAATGGGAAACAGAACTTACGTATTTTTTATGTCTTTATTAACACAAACACTTACTGTTATCTCTATCAGTAAATAATGTTATATATGTGAGTTTTCATTTTGAATATTGTAGACTAACGTAAACGTGTGCTCACTCTCATAACTCTGATTTTCATGTGACGTGACATTCTTATGGGAACACCCACACGGGGCGGCTGTGGTTCAGGTGGTAGAGCGGGTTGTCCACTAATCATAGGGTTGGAGGTTCGATTCCCGACCGCATGACTCCGCATACCAAAGTGTCCTTGGGCAAGACACTGAACCCCAAATTGCTCCTGATGGCAAGTTAGTGCCTTGCAGCTCTGCTACCATTGGTGTGTGCGTGTGTGTGTGTGCGTGTGTGTGTGTGTGTGTGTGTGTGTGTGTGTGTGTATGAGAATGGGTGAATGAGAACCAGTGTAAAGCACTTTGTAGAACTGCTAAGGTTAAAAAAGCACTATATAAGTGCAGATCATTTGCCCATGTGGAGGGCAAAACACTGCTTTCTTCCGATTCCCGCCAGTTATTTTTACCAGATTTGTTAGCCAAAATGCCAGATAGTTGTTCAGTTGGATGCACTAACAGTTTAAACTGTAGGAATGGTTTAGCTCATATTGGAAAAAAGTTTTGATTGTATTTGTCATTAGATATTGTGTTAACCAAAATATCACTGCCCTAGAACACCGACTACAGTGAACCTGAAACTAACGCTAGCTAATTAGCACCCACCATTGCTCTGACGATGAAGAATTTCTTGTCCATCACGTCCCAAATGGCAGCATTATTGACCCATCCAGATCGAAATTAGAGATAACTGCCTGTACTTTTGTACTCTTTTGTCCTGACTGCAGTGTAAGGGGATGGATTCTCCGCAAAATATATGAAACATCGCCAAAGTGGAGCTCTGGCAGGGACTTCACTGTTTTCAGTGATTGAAATACTGCGGCGGTGCTGTATATGGATCGCAAGTGCCCAAAACAGTTTGTTCAAATTGTCCTTTTTGTTTTTCTTCTTTAAATAGGTGATCAAAATATTCATAGATTGAAACAGATGGAAAATAGACAGGCCTGTGCTGCAGTTCCATAGAGTGTACAGTGTTGGCTGCCATTTTGGGACGATGTTTTGCCCTCCGGGTCTCTGTGCCAGTCACGTGACTGAAAACTATGAATACGTGGACATATTGATCATATTTCTGTTTTTCCCCTTAGTACAGTTTTGTTTTAGTTTTTTTTTGTTGTCTACTTTAGTGATATAAACTAAATCGGATAGTTTTCTGTCCCAACAAGTACACTTTCACTGCAATTTACTGTGAAAAGTTAAAAAGAAATTGAAGATTTAAAAAAATCATACAACTTTTAGCTTTTATCTTTGTCTTAACACCACCTCCATCATAGCAGGGGGAGCACATCCTGACAGCTGAGACTGGTCCTGTCAGCTACTGTTCCCCTGTGTTCACAAACCTCACAAAAGTATTATATAGAAAATTATTTAACATTGAAAAAAAATTGTGCATACTTACCTTTTAGAATATACAATTCACTTTAGTTGAAATTTTAGTAAATGCAAAACTAAGTGGCTAATATTTTGCACATTAACAGAACTTAGGGGTGTACTCACTTTTGTTGCCAGCGGTTTAGACATTAATGGTTGAGTGTTGAGTTATTTTGAGGGGACAGCAAATTTACACTGTTACACAAGCTGTACACTCACTACTTTACATTGTAGCAAAGTGTCATTTCTTCAGTGTTGTCACATGAAAAGATATCATCAAATATTTACAAAAATGTGAGGGGTGTACTCACTTTTGTGAGATACTGTATATGAAATATAATTTTCCCATGATTAAGGAAAAATAAAGAGCAATGTGGGCAAGATCCTCTCTCAATGAAAGCCAGCTCAAAAATGACATAGAAAAGCAGAAGTTAGTTTTTAAAAAATGAAAACCAAGCTAGGACAACCATAAGGGGATTGGAAACGACCTGAAACTCGGTTATAAGGGTCACTGAAAAGTATAGAAGCATTGAAATAAGCGAAGTGAAGAGATGCACATTAGCTGACATAAGGGGTTTGGAAATCATCCGAAAAAAAGTGTGCATTAGTTATAGGGCTGCACGATTATGGCCAAAATGATAATCCTGATTATTTTGATCCAATATTGAGATCTCGATTATTGATCACGATTATTAATTGATTTTAGGGACAAAATATTTTTTATTGCACTTTCACATTTAAATAAACAGGCTGCTGCCTTCACCTCCATGTTCAGTGTTTGAAGTCTGCTCCTCTTAAATATATTTAAAGCTACACGATTAGACATTTCCACTGTCATGGTTCTGGGCTGGAGTCAGTTCTCGAACCGCTCTGTGTATATTGTGTATATATCTGAATAATCTCATATAGGATGTGATTGGGGGAGTTCATTTACCCGTCAGATGCAAAGCGCTTTAGTTTAATGGTGTTCATTAGGGATGCACCGATCAGGATTTTTACACCCGATACCGATCCAGATACCAACATTTTTTTATTTAAACTTTAATCAGGAAGTCATAAACAGTTAAATGTAAGCTCTCTGCTCATGGTCACTGTTAATTGAATTAAAATAATAGCAATGAGAAATACTGTTGGTTAATTGATAGATAAACAAGCATAAAATAATTATTTTTAAATATCTTAAACAATAGAGTCCTAATTAAAAGTAGACTAACACAAAAATGATCCATATTAGGAAAAAGGCTAATAGCCTTCTATGGAAATAGTGAACCAAGCTTAATGTCAAATTGATATTAAATGCAACCCATAGTAATTAAACATCATGTAATTTCTCATTTTATTTATATTTTATGACGTTATTTTATATATATATATATATATATATATATATATATATATATATATATATATATATATATATATATATTAAATGATTTATTTATAACTGAGCACATTTTCTGTCTTTTCATTTTAGTAGTTTTATTTTTGTTTGTTTATCAGTTTTAGATCGGTTCCCCAGTACAGTGTCCATGTCTGCTGATAATATTGTGTTTGGGGGATTAAATCAAACCATGGAAACTGAAGTTGACTTTTCTAGTGATATCTTAACCGTGAGTTTAAATGAAGTGAATTAGAGTTAGTGAAGGGGAGCAGCAGTGTACTGTATATTTACAGACTGAACAGTTATTATATTGATTATGATTGGTGAGGAATTATTTAATAAAGAATTTTGAATTAAACCCACCTTGTTGCGTTAGCATTATCATTAATTACTCCGCCCGACACCGATGTTGCTACACGAGCAGGTCACAGTTACAGGTGTGGGTTATTTTGTGTGATGGCGGTTGTGAGATCGGGAAGTTGAAGCAGATGATGTACAGTGTTACTTGTCATCATAATGGCTTCTCTGCAGTATTTCCACACTTGTTCGGTTGACTGAGATGAAAAGCAGTGTGAAAGTAACTGTTGCGCGGTGTAGATGCATTTTGGACTTCCTGTAGTTTTTATTCCGATGGTATTATACAACTCTGAACCGGGCACTCGCACCGGTGTGAATAAATATTTATTCACAGTCGCACAAAGTATTTTTCAGTCACAAATGCGAGTGAAATGGTCTCACTGTAGAGCCCTGAGTTTATCTGCAAAGTGTTTTCCCGTTCGGCGTGATGAGGTTTAATGTCCCCGACAATCTTTGTAGTGCCATTTAGCAACATGTTAATGTCATGATTTCCCCTCGCACAAGTGCTTGAGCTCGCAGCGAAACTGGCAGCTTGAGTGCTTAAATGCTCTCATTTCCGGGTTTTGGCATTACAAAATGACGTCATCCCTGCGCCGCTCTATGGTGATTGGCTGTAAGTTTAGGAAGCGCTTGAATTGATCTGCAGTGGAGTTTTCTATGAGCGGAGGACGAACTTTAAACATCAATAACGCAGTCGATCATGTTCATTTTTATTTGTACTTATCCTATATTTTGGGTAGAATTTTATTTATATTTTGCTTCTAGGAGATGATGCACTTTAAGGACCGGTCTAATTTGATGTAAAGATTTTTACATTATCAGGAATGTAGCACAACATGGAGGTGAAGGCAGCGGTCTGTTTATTTAAATGTGAAAGTGCAGTAAAAATATGTTGTCCATAAAATCAATCAATAATCGTGATGAATAATCGAGATCTCAATATTGATCAAAATAATCTGGATTATCATTTTGGCTATAATCGTGCAGCCCTAATCTTGAATAAATTTTGTGTTTTACAGATGTATTACTGCTCCCAGTGTGGAAAGAGTTTTACTCATCGGAGTCCTCTCCAACGACACGAGCGCATTCACACAGGAGAAAAGCCGCATCACTGCACCCAGTGTGGGAAGAGTTTTACTCGTCGGAGTCATCTCCAACGACACGAGCGCATTCACACAGGAGAGAAGCCGTATCACTGCACCCAGTGTGGGAAGAGTTTTAGTGATCAGAGTCATCTCCAAATACACAAACGCATTCACACAGGAGAGAAGCCGTATCACTGCACCCAGTGTGGGAAGAGTTTTACTCGTCGGAGTCATCTCCAAATACACGAACGCATTCACACAGGAGAGAAGCCGTATCACTGCACCCAGTGTGGGAAGAGTTTTAGTGGTCAGAGTCATCTCCAAATACACAAGCGCATTCACACAGGAGAGAAGCCATATCACTGCACCCATTGTGAAAAGCGTTTTACTCGTCAGAGTGATCTCCAAATACACAAGCGCATTCACACAGGAGAGAAGCCGTATTACTGCTCGCAGTGTGAGAAGACTTTTACTCGTCAGAGTCATCTCCAAATACACGAACGCATTCACACAGGAGAGAAGCCGTATCATTGTGAACAGTGTGAGAAGAGTTTTACTTGTAAGAGTTATCTCCAAATACACAAGCGCATTCACGCAGGAGAGAAGCCGTATTACTGCTCGCAGTGTGAGAAGACTTTTACTCGTCAGAGTCATCTCCAAACACACGAACGCATTCACACAGGAGAGAAGCCGTATCATTGTGAACAGTGTGAGAAGAGTTTTACTTGTCAGACTCATCTCCAACAACACGAGAGCATCCACACAGGAGAGAAGCCATATCGCTGTGGACAGTGTGGGAAGAGTTTTACTAGTCAGGGTGCTCTCCGACAGCATGAGAGCATTCACACAGGAGAGAAACCATATCATTGTGGACAGTGTAGGAAGAGTTTTACTAGTCAGGGTGGTCTCCGACGGCATGAGAGCATTCACACAGGAGAGAAACCGTATCATTGTGGACAGTGTGGGAGTAGTTTTTCTCGTCAGAGTACTCTCAAAATACATGAGCACACTCACACAGGAGAGAAGCCGTATCACTGTGGACAGTGTGAGAAGAGTTTTACTAGTCAGAGTACTCTCAATATACACGAGCGTATTCACACAGGACAGAAGCCGTATTGCTGTGGACAGTGTGAGAAGAGTTTTACTAGTCAGGGTGCTCTCCGACAGCATGAGAGCATTCACACAGGAGAGAAACCGTATCATTGTGGACAGTGTGGGAAAAGTTTCACCCGTCAGAGTGGTCTCCGACAACACGAGCGCATCCACACAGGACAGAAGCCGTATCACTGTGGACAGTGTGGGCGGAGCTATGCTCATTCAAGTTCATTAAGGAAACACAAGTGCTCGAACATAAAGCTGTCAGATCTTGATGTGTGAATTTGTCAAATTAAGATACATGGTTTATAATTTTCATTTTTTAAAGAGAGGTAAAGAGATTCAGGCATAAAACTATAGTATATTATTTGTCATGGACTGTAGTATTCTGTTGCTTGGGACATTACTTACTCTCTGGGTTTTAGCAGAATTCATGATTTTATGTTGTTTTCCCCGAAACGCTACAATATCAAGCATGGAATACACATTTAACCAGTGGGAATGCCCACTTTAATCAACCAATCCAGACCTCTGAGTGAGACACATGACTGACATCTCCCTCTAACGTAAGACTTTTCATTTGAACTGATTTGTAAATGCGAGCTCGAATTTGTTTTATAAAATGTCATGTGTGTACTATCGAACTGGACATCTTCCCAAGCCAACAGAAGATGGTTGTGTTTACAGGCAATTTGAAGAGATAATTCTTGTCCAAGTTGCTCCATCTTTGCAGCATCCATTTAACTATAGCTAACTCCACTGTATGGGGATGCCTGACCACCACACTGATATATGCCTTTTGAACATCCTAGAATAGAACGGTATCCAGTCCATGGTCCCTTGAGCCCAGTGTTTGATATAGTTTTCAGATTTACTGCAACCCTGACCAGGATACACACTTACACAATAAGATCAATGAATGGATTTTTGTTGTATATATGTTTCTTTAAGAAATAAGAAAATGTTTGTATGACCTGCAAGTCTTCGAATTTTTACTGCAGGATCACTGTCACAACCGTGCATATACAGTGAATGGAGCATTGTGAGAGTCCATTACCAGGGGTCTGGGTTTGATGACTCCTTCACCTTAGTAAATCACTTGTTTAATAAATCAGCAAGTTTATACTTTCCTTATTAATCAACAAAAATTCTTCTTGATGCAAATCATAAATGGGTTTTCTCATAGTTGTGTAATTTCTTTTCAAAATTTAAAATATTATATTTATAAATCTTTAGATGCTTTGCTTGGACACTCGCAGATAAACATATGCATATTAATCATCCTTCATGTTTCTCCAACTTGAATAAAGCTTACCTGTGTGATATTTTGTGCTCTTTTTCATAGAAGATCAGGTTGCCTTTCATCAGCTGCTGAAAAGCCAGTTGGCCCAAGTTTGAGGAGCAGTTCTTTATCACGCGCCATCTTCTTTGAGTACTATTCTCTTATGATGTTTGTCTAAATGATCAGGAAGTGTGTGTACATTTGAGTCAGAGTCTTGGGGATCTCTCCACTCTCTGCTTCAACCAACATTCTCTATAGAACAGTGGCTGAAATCCAGCAGAAGACTGGGATGTGGTACATGATGTAGAGGCTTCTTAATGACTTCAGGTGTGTGATGATGTTATTGTCCAGACTCTGATCACTGATCCACTTCCTGAAGTACTCCTCCTTATCTGGGTCATTGAACCCTTGTACGTCTGTGACTCGATCGACACACTCAGAGGGGATTTGATCAGGTGCTGTTGTTTGGGAGGTGATCCAGATGAGAGCAGGGGGAAGCAGATTACCTAAGCAGAACGACGTCCTCAGTGAATCTTGGCGTAGTGGCTTCCACAGCAGTGTGGGGAAGCAAAACAGAGCTTTTAATGGTAATGGTAAATGGCGCACTTATATAGCGCTTATATAGTCTCATTCACCCATTCACACACACACTCACACACCAATGGTAGCAGCCGTAGTGACAACGGTCATACTCGTCGTCAAATGGGTCTCTAACTGTAACCACTTCTACACGGCACTGATTCGGGCAGGAGCTAAGAAGGGTTTGTAGAACTGGTGGGAGACGGTCTAGCGCCGTGCGCCCAGGGGCCTCAAAATCGATTGGCAGCTGGAGGACCGGAGGCCGGCTGGAGGCCGCAGAACCCCTCTATGTCTGCTCTGAGCCGGACCCATGTAGATGTATCTAGCCATCGATCCCCTTAGCCTCTTGTTCTTTTCTCTGTGCCGTTGTACTCACTATGCTTATTTTGTTTCAGAACTCAACTACTTTGATTATATGCCTTAACTTTGCATCAATTACCCCTAAATACTGATTGGTAGTGCTAATTGCGTTAGTACAAGTGAACATTATGAGTAACTACTTGCTTAGATCTACTGTCCCTATCTTTTTCAACTGGACCTGTTAGCCCTCAGTTTTGTATTTGTCAGGACCACACAGTGTGTTGCTTTTTCCCAAAAGTCAAACTTCGCACTCAGGGGTGGGCGAAAAAACCTCTCTTGGAGGAAAAATTCCCACCCTGCCAGCACCATGTGCTCGACTACGGAGCCCCCCTAGTGCCAGGTTTATAAAAAAAAAAAAAAAAAAAAAAAAAAAAACCATGTGCAATCCGTTCCCTCGGTTTTGGAAACCGCGCGCACCGTGTTAAAGTTGGGTTTATATTGGACATTCGCTGTACATTCCAGCTTCTCTCTTCTATTTCTCAAGAAATAAACACACAAAAAAGACATAATGTGTATTGAGTGGACATAGAACCAATACAACTGAATATATTTTTACATTTTTTCCCATTAAAGCGGAAACAGGCTTTGAGAAGCGCAGGTCACCAGTGCAGTCAGTAAGGGACCGTCTAAAAAGTGCATGACCTGGGCAACTGTATAAGATTCTACTAAGTTTATAGTCGTCTACTTAACAGGATATCTAACTTATTGCAGTGTTAGCATAAAGTATGGATAAATAATGTTTTATAGCATATATATATTATTAATGATATACCTTTATATTACACATATAAACTTATTGTGCCATATAAAAATCTTATACACTTGCCCAAGTCATGCACTTTTTAGATGCACTTTTTCAAATAAGGTAAGTGAAATTCATTTAAAGATTTTACATGAAACACATTCAACTAATATTTTACTCTCCAGGTTGATGGACATGGGGAAAGAATGCTGTTTCTGTAATAGTATTGAAGAATGTCCATGCCATTTGTTTTTTGAATGTCAAAGTGTACAGACATTTTGGAAAGACTGTAAAAATAAATAAATAAATATAAAAAAAATATTATCATTATCTTTAGAATTGTCTGTTCTGTTCTGAGAGGACAGAAAAGAGAAGGGAGGGGAAATAGATAAGATGCAAGTCTGGGAAGTGGAATGTTATCATCTCTGACCTTGAAATCTGCCTTGTTGACAGCAGATTGGCAGTTCCAATGTCCGATTGAGAATGAGAGGGAACCTGCAGAGGCCACATTCAGAGAGCGTAGATTGTCCAAGTTGCGTCCGTTTCTGGGAGTATGCCGCAGTCTGCGCCTGTGGCAAATAATAGGGATAAACTGATGACACATGTTAGTGTGTGTAAACAGGTAACGGCAAGAGGAATAAAGGGAGAAAAAAGTATACTTAGCAGCACGTGCGGTGTCTTGTCGGTATCCTTGCTCGGTGGACTCGCGCAGGTAGACTCGCAGGTCTTTACACGAGCTCGGTCTTCACACGACAAGGGCTGACACTTCCACCTCAGCGTTTCTTAATTATTAAATACTGCTGTGCTTCAGCTGAGCACGCCTCTTTAATTAGCAAAACAAAGAGTAGTCGCGTGAACTAGCGACTCCCGACCGAAACGAATATGAATACCGGAATTAGCTTTAATCTAGCAACGTGTACACAGCTCGTAGCAATAAGGAAGCACAGTTACAGCTTCTATCTGACAATCAGTGCTAAAACTAGTTTCAACCCAGTCGGCCCACTCCCTCCCTTAATACCTGGTGAATGCCCCCGTGGCCACCAGACTGGCTCTCCCCCAAAGTCTCTCCAAATAGAACCGGAGATCTCCGTGAAAACTCACCCTCGTGAGATCCTTGAACTCAGCCATGCTTTCCCAGGCTGAAGTAGTCCATGGTCAGGAGGAGCTCAAGTCATGATTGAAAACACAATTGAAAGCACAATTCATGTACAGTTGCATGCAATAACAAACAACGTCGGGGGATATCCAAAACATACAACAGAATGAAATCAAGAACCTGGATATATAAACACAGAGCAAACAGCTCGGCAAAGTCCGGCAGCATTGAACACACTCAACATTACTTCGCATCAAAGACACACAGGGGTAAAAATACACAAACTAATCAAAAGGAAAACTGAGAAGAAGTGCGAGTGATAATGACACGAGGGATACAATCAATGACAATACAGCAGAGGAGACAGGGCAGTGAACCAAAACAAAACACAAGTGTAAAAGTAAACATGAACACATGACAACAGTGGGCTGTTATACTCACTGAGGAGGCAATCCCTGACAGTGAGAACCACATAATAGTTATTTAGGCCCTGATAAATAAAAAAACTGAATTGAAGGATGATGTACTTTCTTTTCCCCATGAGGGTAGGTTTATTTCTGAATGTTTCAGCCAACCCTACAGCGATGACCTCAAGGTGTTGCTGGCTCAAATTTAGCTTATTACCCAAAAACACTTCAAATTCAACATAGAAGCCAATACTCACATCTACCTCTGAACCCAGTTGGAGATAGAAAAAAGACACCAGCCGTGAGTGAGAAGAAGCAAGGGTCCAGATTTATTGGTTCCGTTCCACCACACGAGATCCACACCGATGAGAATTCTCAGAGGTGATCTGATACCCTGAGCTTGAGCTCCAGTATTTATACTGTATTTACACAGTAGATAACCAATAATTTTCAAAAAGACTATGATATTAATACCAATAGAGTTAAAAAAGAGCTCATCTACCTTACTATTATGTTCTAAAAAAGGGCTATTCAACTTACTATTATGTTCTAAAAAAGGGCTATTCAACTTACTATTATGTTCTAAAAAAGGGCTATTCAATTTACCATTAGCTCAAAAAACAGGGCTTTTCAATTTACCATTAGCTTCAAAAGTGGAGAGACAAAACAACGAGTGACCTTGGTCTCACTGTTATCTCGCGGGGGGGGGGGCAGCTTGTCTCAGCTACCCTTATAAATGCCTCCTCATGGTTTTCTCTTAAAATTAAGGCCTTCCTTGCAAGACAAGAATCTTCACCATCTGAAGTATGAGTAAGTTACTTTCTTCCTGTATTTCTAGTTTATAATTTATTTTCATATTTGCTCTATATCTCTATTTTATATATAGTTATACTGCTTGAAAAACGGTTTACTGTACTTCCTACTTCATAATATCATTATATCACCCTTCTACTGTCTACCCTTTCAATTATTATACGATATTACCCTTATAATATCTTAATACTCCTTTTTATTATTCTTATAAAGTTATAATGTTATGTGTGTGTGTGTGTTATGTCTACATGCCCGCCCTTGACTGTGCGAGAGTGTGTGTGTGTGTGTGTGTGTGTGTGTGTTAGCACTCCTCAGCTCTTATACTTCTTTTTGACTCTTCGACTAGTAAATCATAGTGTAGTACTCTTAAAGATCTTTAAAGTGTAAATCCAATTTGTCAATATCCGCCTAATACCGCTTCTGTGTGTCTAGGTGCCCATCGTCAGTCCTTCTTCTGCCCTTTACTGGATCTGGATCTGGATCTGGACACTCATTATCAGCTTGTGCATCTCACTGCTGATATCATGGTGCTACTTAACTTTCTTCGCAGCACCCCCTCTGGAAATGGAAATGCGGGGTTCCCCCCCCCCCCTCCGATACAGAATCTACCCCGTGAACGTGTGTACTGACGCCTCTACACAGCCAGAACCCCCCTCCAGCTTTCAGTCTGGGGAAGATGTCACCTTCTCTGATATGGGCCCCGACCATTCTTCCCTCTTCTCACCTGTCAGTCCGCCCCACTCTCAGTGGTCCTCTCACTTCACCTTTGCTGACTTTCCCATGTCCCCAGGACGCACCCCATTTTCTTCCCCCTACCGCTCTCCTCAAGATTACGCACCCACCAGTCCTGTGAATTATCAATAAAATTACATATTACTCATACTAAGTCTCCCTCATGTTTATTTCATGTCATTTTTATCCACAACAGTGTCGACAATCATAAATGTTCATATCACAAATCAATCATTAATCACTTATGAAACTTAAGTATCTTATTAATTTTTTTAATCATGGTAAAGTCCAGAGCATTAAGAAACAAGGATAAAAATTTACATCGTAATTCCCATAAATACAGGTTACTGGTTGCAATTTTGGAAAAATATAGGGCAGAGTTCCCTGAAGTCACATGACATAGTTAGGAATGTGTCTCTCAATTACATAGATGACTTGTAAATTTCTCTTTTTGAATCTTTAATAGCTGTTTTTTTACTGTTTGCCCATTTTACATTCCTGTTTGTAATCATCTTTTTTTTTTTTTACTAGAACAGCTGATTTGTCACAGAACACAGACACACAACGATGACTTGTGATATGATGTTTTGCAGAGATCATGGTGTGTACAAGTGATCACATAAACACTGCACTATCTGCACTTCATTTCCTTCATTCCTATGTCATGTGATTTCACGGAAAACAGCCTTACCTTTTTCTTATAACTCTAAGCAGTAGTTTTCACTTACAAAACGAGTTAACACAACGGAGCGCTAGCACAAAGCCAAACTGTGTCAGACAAATAAAACCTACAGTATGTATTATATTCAGGAACATTTAGTTTACTTATTCTTTTATCTTTAGGAAGCAGGATCTCAGGAACAGGCATCAGGAAGGAATCCTCTTTGAATGGGACAGCAGTCCTATGCAGGACACCATAGACACATTCAGTCACACACTCATTCACACCTAGGGGGCGATTTCTCATAGCTAATCCACCTACCTGAGAACCCAGAGGAAACCCACTGGAACACAGGGAGAACATGTGAAGCCCCACAGTAACCCAAGATTAGGATCTAATCCATAACCCTAGAGACAATGTCTCTGCAGTACTGTCCTTCTGTAAGTGAAAATTAAATAACCTAATAATTAATCTAATGAATCAAATAATGAATATAATTATATACTTAAAGTCTGAAGGGTTTGATTTCTAAAATAGGTATGACATTTATAAAAATAAAAAAAAACATAAATAAAAGCACACAAAGTTAAAACAAGTAAAAAAACAAACAACTGATTCCTCTATATTCAATATCACTACATTAAATGGGTTTCTTTTTGAGTCTGGTTCCTCAGAGTTTCTTCCTCATGTCCTCTCAGGGTTTTTTTCTCTCCATGGTAACCTGTGGGTTGCTCATTTGGGATAAATTTAAATCTATATCTAGATTTCTGTAAAGCTGCTTTGTGTCAACCTCCATTGTTAAAATTTATATAAATAAAATGGAGTAGTCCAATTCTCAAAATAAGGAGTTCATTGGGAGCAATACAGTATACAGTACCTTTATATATGGTGTATTTTTGGCCTTTATAATATGGGAAAATCCAGGCAACTTAGACCTCAGAAAGCATTTTGTGGACCTCCACAAGTCCACTTCCACCCTAGGAGCATGTTTCAATATAGTACTACACTATAGATATTAGTAATACTGCTATTTAGTACAATATGAGATTTGGGACACTGATATGACAAAACATAACAAGTCAAGCCTTTTGTGAGATAAAAACATTGACGGTAATACGTTAATTTCAGAAGGTAATCTCTGTAGATTGACTCAACACGCCCAGGTATGATTCATACCTGGTGATTCATACTGCTTATATTTCCTCATTTGTAAGTTGCTTTGCATAAAGTGTCTGCTAAATGAATAAATGTAATTGTAAATGAAATTAAGACACACAGGTGGATCCCTCCTCCTTTTACAGTGCAATATATAGTGTGTCACCACTCCACATCGTATTGCATACATCACCACGGGAAAACGAGATTCTCTTTGTCAGACATCTTTAGGTAAGTAATTTCAAACAATTTACACTGGGTGAAATAAGTATTGAAGGCGTCAACATTTTTTTCAATAAATATATTTCCAATGAGGTTATCCAAATCCGCAAATATAAAGAATTCACAACATTAAAGTCTATAAAAAAATTTACGTGTAATAAAGTGGAATAACACGGGAAAAAAGTATTGAACACGCTAGGAAAAAGCAGTTCTCCAGGGCAAGGTAAGGCAAGAAACCAACTGAAATCCATAAGTAATTACACCCCCTATCTGTGTAAATGAATATCAGCTGGTTTAGTAAATTAATGTTCTATAAAAAGGCTTTTCGTTACCAAGGTGTCACACAAGACACATCTCATGATGGGTAAAAGCAAAGAGCTCTCCCAAGACCTTCACAACCTTATTGTTGCAAAACCTATTGATGGAATCAGATACAGACGTATTTCAAAACTTCTGAATCCTCCAGTAAGCACCATTGGGGCCGTTATCCAAAAGTGGAAGCAACATCACTCCGTCATCAACTGGCCATGCGCAGGAGCTCCTCGTAAGATTTCTGACCAGGGAGTCAGAAGAATAGTCAGAAGAGTAGCCCAAGAACCAAGGACCAAGAGCTCCAGAAACACTTGGAGGCAGCAGGTACCATCGTCACAGAGAAAACAATAGGCGATGCACTCCACTGCTCACACTCACCCCGCAAGACTCCATTACTAAAGAAAAGGTATGTCGAAGCTCGGTTAAAGTTTGCTACAACTCATTTGGACAAGCCTATGAAATACTGGGAGAGTGTAGTCTGGTCAGACGAGAGCAAAATTGAACTTTTTGTTGTGATACTACACACCATGTTTGGAGAAGAAATGGCACTGCACATCACCCTAAAAACACTACACCAACAGTGAAGTTTGGAGGTGAAACATCATGGTGTAGGGCTGTTTTTCATCACATGGTACTGGCAGACTTCAAATAACTGAAGGAATGATGAATGGAGATCTTTACCGGGAGATTCTTGAAAAGAATCTTGAAATCTTGAAAACAAGAACATTCTGGAGGAGGTAGATGTATCATTGTCAAATTCTATAACCAAGAAACACCTTCATGAATGTAAATAGAGACGGTTTACCTCAAGATGCAAACCATTGGTAACACTCAAGAACAGAAATGCCAGATTAGACTTTGCTAATAAAAGTCTTAAATAAATAAATAAACAAAAAAAGAAGAAAAGAAAAAAGCCTGCCAAGTTCTGATGCAATGGGAAGAGAAGTGTATGGAGAAGAAAAGGAAGGGCTGATGTTCCAAAGCTTACCACATCATCTGTCAAACATGGTGGAGTAGTTGTTATAGTATTGGAATGTATGGCTGTCAGTAGAACTGGGTCAACGGTGTTTATTGATGATGTGACTGCTGAAAGAAGGAGCAGGATGAAGTCTGAAGTGTATAGATCTATACTTTCTGTTCAGATTCAGTCAAATGCAGCAAAACTGATAGGATAGCGCTTCACGGTACAGATGGATAACGACCCAAAACATACAGTGAAAGCAAACCAAGAGGTTCTTAAGGAAAATAAATTAAATGTTCTTAAATGTCCAAGTCAGTCACCTGACCCCATCCCAATTAAGCTGCTTTTCACTTCCTGAAGACAAAACAGAAGGCAGAAAGACCCACAAACAGGCAGCAACCGAACACAGCTGCAGTAAAAGCCTGGCAAAGCATCTCAAGGGAGGACACTCAGCATTTGTTGATGTCCATTTCAGGCAAGACTCTGCAGAGGATTTACGGTTGGCTGTGTCTCAGGTGGTAGAGCGGGATGTCCACTAATCATTGGCGGTTAGATTCCCGGCCCACATGACTCCACATGCCGAAGTGTCCTTAGGCAAGACACTGAACCCCAAGTTGCTCCCAATGGCAAGTGAGAGCCTTGCATGCAGCTCAGCTACCATTGCGGTGTGTGAGTCTGAATGGGTGAATGAGATACAGTGTTAAGCGCCTTGGATAAAAGTGTGCCATTTACCAATTACATCCAAGTATTAAAAATAATCCTAATATTTATGATTATGTTAGTTTGTCCAATTACTTTTGAGCTGACGAAAATGGAGAGACTCTGTAAAATAATGGCTGTAATTCTTAAACAGGTAATGCAGTATTTTTGTTAAACCCCTTGAATTAAAGCTGAAAGTCGACACTTCAATCACATCTTGATTTCTTAATTTCTTCACCACTGGGGTGGTGTACAGAGGCAACATTATATAAATCTTGCTGCTGTCCAAATACTTATGGACCTGACTGTTTTGACAATAATTGACAGTATATTACACAAACATACAGCAGTACTCAGTAAAAAGTATAGCAATTACACTAAATATACTACAGATGAAGAGACTATAGTTATTTACTTTAAATTTATTCCACTGGAAACTTTGCTGCCAATAAATGATTACAAATTTTACAGTATTAATTTACAGTGAGCCCAAAAACAAATTTTAAGGGCCATGGCTAGTGTGGTGAAAGGTGTTAATACAATTACTGGGACCTTCTTTAACAAGACAGGTTAGTGTAGTATAGGGATGTCAATGTGATGGGATGCCGTGCCCTGATCATTTCACTGACCGATTTACTTTCGCACAAAAAAATAGTCCACCTCCTATTCATATCTGCATTTGTATTTGTTTAGAAAGAATTATCTGTTCATTTGGGATAATGTACATTCAAGTGACCCTCTTCATTCTTTTTTACTCTGACAGTTGGGAATGCAAGCTGAGTGCTGACTAGTGGTGCCAAAAGATTATTATTACTCTCAGCATGCTAGAAAGCAGTCTGTCCAAAACTATGCTGAGACCAAGACATTCACTGGACTAAACCCAACAGAACCAGATGGAAAGCGACACTGAAACACAGAGACGAGTTCGTACTCAGGTTGTGTATATTCTCAGATTTTTTCTTTACATTTATATTTACATTTATTCATTTAGAAGACACTTTTATCCAAAGCGACTTACAAATGAGAAAATACAAGCAAAAGAAAAATATGTTTAAAAATATGTTAAAAAATATGTTACTATAAGAATATGTAGCATGTGGAGAAAAAGAACATCCAGTTTATTATTTTACATGATGGTGATATTTTGCTTTATTTTGTATGTTTTTTTCAGGAGGGAGAATTAAACTCAGTAGAAAAGCTGTTGCGTAGACTTGGCCTTGAGAATAAACACAAAGACAAACTTACCAGTGCACACTTTCTTGAAATATCCAAATCCATTTTACTGTACAAGGAGCCCAGTAGAGAGAATGAACTGGTAAATGTTTTCATGCAACATCTTTTGACAGGAGATTACACAGCGAGATACATCTCTGTCAAAAATGAAACAAACATACAAAACTCTCAGACTAGAGCTAATGAAGATGCCTTTGCTGCTCTTTTAAAAAAGCCTAATGTAAACAGTGAAAGAAAACAGGACCGGATTCACCCAATCGATGTTCAGATGGCGGTGTTCCTTTGTGCAGATGATTTTCTTCGTCAGATCATGGTGACTAAACTGGCACAGTGTCAGTATGCGATCCTCCTGCTGGTACCCAATCCCTTTAGCAGGAAAATTGAATTTCCTCTCTGGACAATGCGTCAAATCAGCAAGAGCTGGAAGTTGACTGATGCTTCAGGAAAAATCATCAGCAAGACCCTGCCTGTTTACAAAGCAGAAACTCCGATGGTGGCATTCTTCAGGCTTGGGTCAGTTTCCTCATCCAAGTCTCAGCTTATCAACAACCTGATTAATGAGAAGCACAACACATTTTTCCACAGAAACTGTCCAGGCAGCAGCAGAAACCGTCTACTGATGGATGGAGTGGTGGAGATCGCTTGGTACTGTCCATCTGGGAAAAGCTCTGATTATTTCACTGAATGTGTTGCGTTCTGCAATCTTCATGGTGATTCCAGCACAGCTGTAACTCAGAGAGAGATACTTACTACCATGGCCTCTGTAAATGTTTTACTTTTGCCTAAGATTGATGAGGATGATAATAATATGAGAATTGTACAGGAGTTTTGTAAGTCACAAACTGCTCTTATTGTTGTACTTACTGATGAAGAGAACGGTAATGAAGACGCTGTGTGTGAGATTGGTAGAGCAAAATACAGAGTGGGACTGAAGGGTATAAATAAGTCTGAGGTGTCTGTTCTGCTCAGAGATGTGATCAAGAAGTGTCTCTCAGAAAAACATATGACCTTTAACCTCAAAAAAATTACGTGCATCTCAAAGGTCTGTGTGGATGAGCACAATGAGGCCTGTCAGAGAGGAAAGGAAGCTGCTCAAAATATAATGGGTTTTCTAGATGGAAAAGATCCACTGACAGTAAAAGAGGAATACCTGCCCTGCCAGGGAAAACTGTGGCACGACTGGTGCCAAAAGAGAAAAGATTTACGGCAACTTCAAAGTAACAATATAGAAATGGAGCTCAGCAAAAAGCAAACTGAAATGAAGGAAATAAGATTGAAACAGCAGGAACATGGCTTCAGTGAACTCATGGGGTTATTTGTTGGATGTTTAAACTCTCTGTCAGACAGTGAGAGAAAGTATTTCCTCACATGGACTGGAATTTACCTGGATGAGTTCACTTCAAAGAAACTCTCTGGTATCCAGAAAGAATATCACCAAAAATGGACAAATGTGTTGGCCTTGAAAAAAAACCATGACAGAGCTGAAGGACAAACAAATCTGGACAAATTGAAGACTGAACAATCAAACTTAGAAAAATTATCACAAGAACTGAATGCTGTCAGCTTTGGCTTGGAGCACATGATGAGAGAGATGGGCCAGATTTATGAAGCCTCAGTCTCTGAAGAAAAGAGCAATACATGGAGAGAAGATGGAAACTTGTCTTCCCTGCCTAAACTTGTAGCTGAACTCATGATATCTGGGCACCCGATGGAGCTGATGGATGGTGATACAGCTTATGTTCCTCTAACCTGGGTTTCAGCTGTTTTGGATGAAGTCATCATGAAACTGGGAGACCAGAGAGTTTTTGTGCTGTCAGTTTTGGGAATTCAGAGCTCTGGGAAATCCACCATCTTGAATGCCATGTTTGGGCTCCAGTTTGCAGTCAGTGCAGGCAGATGCACCAGAGGAGCCTTTATGCAGCTCGTTAGAGTTTCTGAGGACATGAAGGAAGACCTGAAGTTTGACTACATTTTGGTTGTTGATACTGAAGGTCTCCGATCTTCAGAGCTGTCTGGAAACAAAATCCACCATGATAATGAACTTTCCACATTTGTGGTAGGATTAGGAAATATGACTTTAATTAACATCTATGGAGAGAACATTACTGAGATGCAGGAAATACTTCAGATAGTTGTTCATGCATTCCTGAGGATGAAGAAAGTCAGACTTAACCCCAGCTGCATGTTTGTGCATCAGAATGTTTCTGATATTGCAGCTAAAGAAAAAATCATGGATGGAAGGAGACACTTGCAGGAAACACTGGATAAAATGACTAAACTAGCAGCTAAAGATGAAGACTTCTATGTGGAAAATTTCACTGACATCATTGCATTTGATGTAGAGCGTGATGTAAAGTATTTTGCACAGCTCTGGGAGGGTTCTCCACCAATGGCACCATCAAACCCATGCTACAGCGAGAACATTCAGGAACTAAAGGGAGATATCCTCTCTCACGCAGCAGCTACAAATAACCTGAAATTATCACAGTTTCAAAATCGTGTGAAAGACCTGTGGAATGCTCTACTGCATGAAAATTTTGTGTTTAGTTTTAAGAATGCACAAGAGATATCAGTCTACAGGAAACTGGAGCAGGAGTATGGGAAATGGACCTGGAGTCTGAGGAGTGCCATGATGACTGTGGAAGATAAAATGCTTAACAAAGCAGCCAGTGGAATCATACAAACAGTTCAGAGGAGAGATTTCAAAGACGAGATGGCAGGAACCCTAAAGAATCTCCAAAAGGAATTTAACCATTATTTTGAAGAACACAATGAAAAGGAAACGCTGATTCAGTGGAAATGTAAATTTGAGACACAAATCCAGCACCTCCATGATGATCTAATAGAGGAAGCAAAGAGAAAAGTGGATGACAGCATTCAGCAGAAAAGCATTACACAAAACCTTGATAAGCAACGTGTGAACTACGAGAAGATACTCTTTGAAAAGAGTAAAGAACTTGCTTTAAAACTTAAAGGAAATGTTAACAACAAAACACATGCAAGTGAGGAATTTGATTCAATGTGGGGAACATGGGTCTCTGAATTATCTGAACAAGCTCCAGAAATCACAGATCTTAACATCTCAAAGGACATCACTGAAGTCCTGGGAGAGGTCTACAAACATGACTTGGTTCCAAATCGAAAGCATTCTTCAGAGTATAAACGTATTGGAGAAGTCAGTGATTACAGTAGATATGTTTCAACTAACAAGAACATGTTGAAAAAGTATTTATTTTTATTTTGGTATGAAGGTTCTCTTACACCAGAGATAAACAAATCAATACGTGATCTAATTATTAAGGTCAATGAACAAACCAAAAAAAAGGTGGAGTCATTTCCATTCTCAGCACAGGGTTACAATTCACATTACATTCAATCCATTGCACTTGGTGTCAAAACCCAGCTGCATGAATTTGAAGCACAGTTAAAGAAAGATCTAAACTTATCTGAAGTTGCCTCCGTCTTTAACCAAGATTTCTATGTAGATCTCTCACTTTATGTGTGTCACCAGTCAAAAGAACGCATCTCAGAGCTTCACAGGAAATTCAAAGAAGCAAATGATCCACTTATTTATTTTGAAAAGAAAAGGGCTGAGTACTTTAACATCTTTCAGAAATACTGGGAGGGAGCAACATCAGCAGCTATACTTGGAGACCAGGTTTGCAGTAAACTGAAAGAAGCGATTCTGCAGAATGTCTACAACATGATCTCTACATTTGTGTGTGGACAGATGA
The DNA here is from genome assembly GCF_023375685.1 of Ictalurus furcatus. Lineage (NCBI taxonomy): Eukaryota > Metazoa > Chordata > Actinopteri > Siluriformes > Ictaluridae > Ictalurus > Ictalurus furcatus. The sequence goes on along the minus strand of NC_071267.1, from coordinate 28,912,730 downwards.
GAGGGAAGCCACCATTTAATGGGAACAGAGCTGATCTGGAAAAACACATTCTGAAGTCTTTGGCAGAGCAGAAAGGCAATAAGGATGAGAAGTTTAATAAATACTTAACATACATGAACCAACCTAGGGCTCACTTTGAAGATTTCATCAAGGCCAAGGTTAAAGAGTTCATGGCAGCTGAAAACCCTGCAGCAGTTTCTGCCATTAAAATACATATTGACCACAAACAGAGAAGAGTCATAAGTGCTACAAAAATGGCAACAGATAAAGTGAAAGAAGTCCGTGGGGATGCAAATCAGTGGCTGGAGTTTTTTTCCAACAGCCTTGTAGATGAGTTAGGAGATACCAGAGTTCACTTGTGTGATGAAGAGTGTAAGGATTGTGTTGAATATGATGTTCTTGTGAAAGCTATAGAGAAAGAACTCTCCGCTGTTGTTGAAGAGTTAAAGAAAAGCCTCAGTAAGATTTCAGACTTCTCCATGGAGAAGTTCAGAGAAAGACCTGATGATACTCTAATCAAACACTTCTGTGGGTGCTGCTGGGAGCAGTGTCCTTTCTGTGGAGCCGTCTGTACCAACAGCCAAAATGACCATCCTGGAGATCACCATGCTGATTTCCATCGCACATCTGGAATGAATGGAATGTATTACAGGGGCACAACAGAATTCTTCATCGACTTTTGCACAACAGCTGTGGCAAGTGACAAGTGTTTTTACTCATCCAGTGAATCTAGGGCTAGTTTTCGTTTTAAAAAGTACAAGAAAGCAGGTGGGAAGTATGAGAAATGGAACATCTCTACTGATTTGTCTGAGCTGGCTTACTGGAAATGGTTTGTTTGTGAATTTCAGGAAAATCTTGAAAAGCACCATAACAAAGAGTTTTATGGTAAAGGGGAGATTCCTGATAATTGGAAAAATTATAAACAGTCAGATGCTGTTGAAAGTTTAGAAATATGGTAATACATCCATTCTGGCACTTTTCTGTGCTTTCTGACAACCCATGGTATAAAACATCTGTATCTGATGGAAGAGCAGCCACAGTCCAGCTTACCCTGATGAGAAAGCTGAAGCCACATCCACATATGAAAATACTGCACTCTGCAACACATTCATGCTCTTCAGCTTCAAGATCAAATTCTAGCTATATGTACTAGCATCACAGTCCCTGCTAGTTCATTTAACAAGACAGCAGTTTTCAGTTACTTTAATTTACTGCATATAGGAAACTGTGGTTTATTGATTTTTTAATGATTCTCATAACTATTGCTGTGTAAAGTGGATGTAAAAAGTTTACACACATCAGTGATGTAAACAATGAAACCACTGTAAATCAAATCACATTATATCATTTTCAACCTTTACATTTACTTATATATAAATCAACACTTTTATATTCACTGTATCTGTAACTGTAGCTGTTCTGTGAAGAGGCTTTTTGTGTTCCACCAGCTACATATTTAGAAATTATACCTATGTTTATTTTGACAGACATATGTTATCTAAAAGTCAGCAAAGTACTAACACATTTATAACTGATTAGTCCACTAATGAATCTGTCTTCAAAACTTTACATGCAGTTTCACTGTTTGTCCAGTTTCTCTAGAACTCAATTATACATCTTACAGTCAATTATAAATCGTGTACAGTAGCACTACTTGTATTATTCTCTGCTTGATATATCACTTTGCTTGTATTTCCTCATTCGTAAGTCACTTTCGATAAAACCGTTTGCTAAATGAATGAATGTAAATGTAGATGGAGGGGCACAGAAAGTTATTCTACATTTTGGTGTATGAAAGGGTTAAAATCATACTAAAATAATACTTTTAATCATTATGTTATAATTAGCAATGTTATTCTCTTTATAATGTAGTAGTAGTAATCCACTGGTGGTTCGTCCATAACGGCAGGTTGTGCAAAGCCACATCATTTATATCAACTGTTTAACTGATATTAATCTTCAAGTCCTCATTCACATCCCCATACATATTAAACTCCATTTAAATATCAATTACATAATGAATGGTCAATGATTTTTTAAATTTTGCTATTTGACAGATATAAGCCGTTGATTTGCTCACCTTTCTAGATGTTGCACAGTCATTGTGGTCATAAGTGTGGATATGGGAACAGGAAAAATTGCTGAATGTTATAGTTTTTTATTTGTTTTAATGGTTGTTACTGAGTTGTTCTGCCATGTGCGGCTTTTTTCTGTTGATTATTAAACTTTGTTTATGTTCAGCTGGTTCCTGCCTCCTCATTGCCTGTTCTGATGTTTGTTACAGTAACTTTACTTATTTTATGTAGATTCTACCCAGAAATGTAATGCAATAACACAGCAGTGGGACAAAGTGTTTATTTGTGCAAGATAAAAATGTTTTTTAAAAAATAGGAAAACTCAGAAACCTGCTTCGGCATCCTCAGCCGTCATTTCAGAGTCTTTCAGCAGCGTTTACAAGTCAGCTCCACAGTTGCTGATTCCATAAAAGCATAAAAGCATCCTGTATCTTGTGCGATTATCTGAGGCCATCTGTAGAAACCTCGTAACTCCGGAATACTCTTCTTCAGTGTTTACACTAGGGATGTGTTGTTTATGAATGATTCATTCATTTTGAATGAATCTTTAATTAAGCTTTATTATAATGACTCGGGAACAAAGAGTTGTCTCAGAGAGTGATTCGTTCATTTTTGACCGCTCATGTGCTGCAACATCCCCATAGGTTCTGTACCGGAAACAGAAATGATTAGCTCATCTCTCGAGTCTTCGGGTTGGAGTTGTTCGTTCATCACGTCACAGCCCCACTGCATTCAGCCTATGCGGTGGTTACAGGATGAAGGAATTACTCGAATCTGAAGACTCGAGACGTGAATGAATCATTTCTGTTTCCAGAGAGCAGACGTGACAAATGTGACGTGACAAAAGAAAGAATGACTCAGATCGAGAGGTGAGGTGAACTAACAGACTGCATAGCCTGAAGACCTAGCTAAGCATATTAAACAATTAATTAATCAGTTCTGTTTCTTATAATTTGGCCTTGGCTGTATTAGCCTATAGTTTCTTTTTTATTCTAAATGTGTTCAGTGTTGTGGTCAAATTCTAGATGTGTTGGGGAATTTAACATGTAAAATTTTAATTATATTCTGCTGAAATTAAAGAAATGAATGAAATGACTCGGAAATAGATTCGTTCATTTTGCTGAACGAGATTCAAAGATCCGAGTCAGTAAAATGATCCGAACTTCCCATCACTAGGTTACACTGGTTTTCAAAACAGCTTTCTGTGCTATAGCGTCACCTATCTCGCCATTTTGTGCAACAGCAGCGTCTCTGGGCACGTGGTCTAAAGCTCAAATCTAATTGGACGGCCCGTTTCATCACAGAGTGACAGGGGAAAAAATCGACACATTGTACAAAAAAAAGTGTCACTTTGTCATGCTGTGAATGATCGCACCCAGTGTCAACAGCTCCATAGGAATCTATCGTTTCAGTTCAAGAGCGTCATTGCATCAAACATTCACGTCGCTTAATTGTGCTCAGTGTGAAAGGCCTTTAGCTGTTGTAGCTAACTAGAACTATAAATAATTAATTATAAATAGTTAAATAAATAAATAGTTAATTGAACACAAATTACAAAGATACAATGAAGCTAAATTAGAGTGTTGTAATTTTTTCCAATGTAACCAGCCTAACCAGGTTGGGTGTGTATACTCGGAATTCATTCCTTTATTTCTGGTCCTGCTGGGTTTTTTATCTCTCCCTGGTACTTCCTTGTTTCATCACAGAGTGTGAGAGCTTGAGAGTAATTGCAAACAGATTAGCTCTATGTTGTCCGTAATCTACAAATTAATCTGGCAGGCTTGAAGATGGAATCAGTACCTTAAATATAGTAAAATTAAAGACACATTATAGATAGAACAGCAGGTTTGTTTTACTTCTTACATGTACAAATAACCTGGAAAATCAGCAGAAGATGATAAAAATAATAAACAGGTTTAAACCATGGTCTTAAACCAACAAGTGTAAACCAACATGTGTATCATGTGGCTGAAAAAACTTGTTTGGAAAACTGTGCCTTCAGTCAAAGTTTATAGACACTTCCTCATGGACACATGGCTGAAGCCTGTAAGCTCCCAGCACAGCCAGATTATTCTTGTGTTAGCAAAAGTCGTGCTGTATTTTAAAATAAACTCAACAACAAGAAAAGCCATAAAACCAGAATAGACACTAGTAATTTTTCAAAGATGGAGCATTTTTAAAACTAAGTTTTACAGCAACCCATAAATAAAGCTTAATGAGTTCTGTCCCTTCATTCAAGAGAGCAAAGATTATTTTGACCTGCCTGATGTCCTACTTCTGGTTGGAGTTCTCATCAGTTGGAAGTCACATACTGCTGCTGAGGATTTCCCACATGGTGCAGACTAAAGATCACTGAGATTACTGAGGATGGTTCCACTTAAACACCATAAAGATGCTTTGGACCTCAGTTCATATTAACAGTTATGCTATATTAGCTTTAGCACTACAATTACCACAAACAGTTCTGCACTCGAGTCTCCATCAGTGAACAGTGGAGAAGTTCAACACAACAGACTTCCTGTAGAAACTGTAATGAATTTTCTGCTTACACAACTGCACTATTTGAACATGTAGTATTAGCACATTTATAGAAGGGGTGTATTTATTTATAATCGCACTATCCGGTGTCACCCAGATGAGGACGGGTTCCCTTCTGAGTCTGATTCCTCTCAAGGTTTCTTCCTCAGATCTTCTCAGGGAGTTTTTCCTCACCACCGTCGCCTCTGGCTGCTCATTAGAGATAAATTCATACATTTAAAATCCTGAGTTTATATATTTCTGTACCGCTGCTCTGGGACAATGTCCACTGTTAAACACGTTATACAAATAACACTGAACTGAATTGAACTGAACTGAACTGAATTGAATTGAATTGAATTCCCATCCTGAAGTGTAAGGCTGGTACCAAGATATCTGAACCTCAAAAGGACTCTCACACGATTTAAAACTCGATCTTTCTCCCATAGAATTAATATCTTCACCCAAGATAACACATCATGCTGAGTGGAGATGAGAAACTCACATTCTTCCTCTCTCCTCACACCCTTCTCTCTCTGTGTCAAGATCACCTTAAACACACCCAAGGTCTATATGCATTATATAACATTTTGAATAACATGTCGACTATACATGTTTACTATCATTCAGAAGGTCTCAGTGCGTCTGGAAAATATGGTCTCATTCCCTCAGCAACAGTTTGAATCACTATCAAGATCTTTTGAAAAATATTGCTTGTCATTAAAGACATACCTTCCCCAGGTCTCTCACACTAATTACCATCTGTATGTAAATAAGGTACATCCTTCCACAGACATCAAAGCAATCCCAAATGCCAACAGGCCCAAATTCCAATTCTAATCACAAACAACACAATTTGGTGGATCTACAGAGTATCTGGGAATTTAGGGGAGATCTGGCCAAAGATCCAGGGAATCTGTAGACAGATCTCCTGCACGATTGCCGTGTGTAGTTTTCTCTACCAGGTATACAAGTTTTATTTTTTTATGTTGCATTATTATGTTTTGAATTTGACTGGAAATGAGTAATGCTGTATGTAATTCTTTCTTCTTAGTAGTAGTATTGGATTTGGATGTGTTCATACCTGGTTAAATAAATTATTAGACTTGATTATATTCTGACTTATTCTGAAATTAAAGTCCTTGTTACTAAATCTGCGACCAGTTTAGTACAGGCTAAAATCCAGGTTTAGGTGGAGCATTGGGGCACGCCAACTGAGATTTTAGAGTCCAGACTAACAACCTGGCTTTAGTTAAGTGTATTAGACTGTACAGGCTCGATATGGAAAACAACAAAGTTGATCGACCAAGTCTAATTAGGGTTAAGTCTAAATATAGAGCTCATTTTAACTCAGATATTATTGGTCCATCTCTGTAAATTTTAGTGGTTAAAAGCAAGTTGTACCTAACTGATTGAGCAGTTCAACCACCACACTGACTTTTCTAAAGTCCATGCAAAACCAGACTGCACTGTCCACTTTGTGAACCAAAACTACCAGACCTGACCAGTCACTGTGGGACTGGTATCGAGCATGGCCTTAATCTCATCCTGAACCAACTCGACCCACCGTTTTTAAATTCACCTCCAGTCCTAGCTCCTTCCTTTCTGGAACAACCATTGCAAAAGCCACAGGCACCACCTCCCTCTATGGTTTGAGGAGGTTAAGGTGGTAAACCTGCTGCGCCCACCACTATCCATTCGCCTTACCTCATAGTCGACATCCCCAACCCGCCATGTGACCTTAAAAGGTCCTTGCCACTTGGCAAGTAATTTAGAGCTCAATGTGGGTAGAAAAATTAGCAGCATGTTATGTCCCAGTGCAAACTCCCGTAGCCAAGTAACCTTGTTATATGGGCTTGAATTGTTATATGTGCCTGACACAAATTCTCCTGGGTTATGTAACTGTATATTTAATTATATAGCGCTTTTATCGAAAGCACTTTAGACTGTGTCTCATTCACCCATTCACACACACACTCACACACCAATGGTAGCAGAGCTGCCATGCAAGATAAAAGTGCCGAAGGACACTTTGACATGTGGAGTCATGTGGGTCAGGAATCGAACCGCCAACCCTACGATTGGTGGACAACCCGCTCTACCACCTGAACCACAGCCACCCATTATTTAATGTTATGTTAGGTTATGTGAATGAAAGTGCAACGTTTTACTCTCAGGTCAAGAATGAATTGAATTTCATTCTTACTGTTAGAAGGCCCCTCCTCCCAATTTTCCCGAATGAGGTCTAGGACGCTTCTTCTGCCCGTACAATAATTCCAATGAAGAAAACCCCCATGGAGGCTTGCAAGACTTCTCACACTGCAAATAACAGTCACTCTAGCCACTGTCAAACAGGCCTCTGTTTTCAAATAGTTTGTGGGGAGTTTCTTGCCTGTGTCAGTCTAAACTATACTGTTTCTTTCTCTTTTTTTCGTCAATAATTATGATAAGAATCATTTTCATTTGTTGTAGTTTCACTTTCTCTTCTACCATATTTTGTTTTTTTTTTTGTCTATAGACAGCAAGCAGAGACCACCCACATCAAATCCATCTAAATAATATAATATAATAAATAATAATATCAACTAATCTTCAACTAAGATTCATTAAACACTCAACATGGCAAACATTCAGCTTGTTCTGTGTGCCGAGTACAGGATGTTTACTCATTCTTCCTCCGGCGTTATTAATAGCTTTATTTATGTGTGGCAGTGATTTACGTAACTATGCTATTGGCACTGTCCGGGGTGTGGCTTCGGCAGACCAATGAGGTGGGAACCACACTGTTATTTAAGGACCCTTATTTTGAGAGGCGCGTATGTGTCTTGGTGATTCAGGGTTCCTCGCTCCCTGGTGCTTCAGTTTCAGTGTCCGTTGAGGTATGTTGAGGCTTTGCTCATGGTGTAATGAGGTGAACATCTCAATGATAATATGTTTATTTATAGTTTTAGAGCAGAGCTACTGGCGTTATCCAGTGTCTGAATGATGGCTGGTATACTGAGCCGGTGAGTAATCATACAACTTCACATCTGGTGTTTGTTCAACCCTGTGGTAAGTACTCCTCTCCCTTTTTCACATTGGGACTTGGTAGATTTAGACACTCTGGGCTCTGTGTTAAGGTAAGAGTGGGGAGTTGAGCATCTAAATCTTCTCCATGACAAATCTCTAGCTGAAGACACTACATGTGACACCTCTGCTGTTTTTCTCGGTTTTGCTTATGGGCATTTTTCGGGGCTGGTTCACTTACAGGCATTGTTTTTGCTGTGATGCTGAGTGGCACCCTGGGCTGTCTGTTTACGTGCCTCGCCTCCACTGTGTTGTATATCAACTTTACTTTGTTGCTTGTGTAAGTTTTCGTCTTTCCTTGTTTGCTGTCTTTTTCTTTTGTTCTGTTATTTTTCGTTGTTGGTGTCAGTTTGTTGCTGTTTTTGTTGATTTTGGTTTTGGATGTATTTTGGCTTATGTTTTGCGACCACATGGAGTGTGAGACACTAATTTGTTAAATTAGTGTTTCCCAATCTCAAACCTGTTCATTTTCCTACACATCACCTTACTGTTGATGGGGTCTATGTTGTTGCTATGTCCTATTGTCTCCATATTATAGTGGCCATACTTTTCATTTATTAACAATAATTCTGGTTCTACTCAGGTGCTGTTTTAACTGCCTCTATTGCATCTGGTGGTGTCACTGGGCCTGAGCGTTATAGACACCATGCCATGGTGTCTGTAATATTTGTTTTTCTTTCTTTCATTATTGTTTAGTAGTTTTTTGTGTGTGTGTGTGTGTGTGTGTAATTCTGGATTAATTGGTGTTTTCATTCTCTCCAGGAGCCATTGAGTCTTGGTGTGGGACAGGGGAGGCTAGCTGCCTTCATTCAGTGGTGTGCTCAGTGCACCAACACAACAAATTCCTTATGGTGTAGGTAGTGTTTGATAATTTGATGTGAATTAAGGTGGGTGTGGATGACCGCCCAAGCTGCAGTAGGCCTGCCTTGTTCCTGTCAAGCCTGGGCCTGGAGAAGTGCTAGTTTTAAAATTCTTATTGTGCTTCATGGGAGGGAGAACTTATCGTATATATATATAAGTTTTAATGATGCTGACGTTATAATAAAAAGTAACTTTTTATATTGATACTCATGTCTCACTCTCATGTTCTTTGCCTTCAATTTGGAAAACTTGTGTGCCTTTATTTGGGAGTATTTCCCTGGTTCTCCCCCAGGGTTGCGTAGTCAGATTTACTAAACTGTGATTAACGTTTCCTTCCCTTTGGGAATGCTACAGTAGGATTAACAGTGGGAAGGTCTTTGTTGGGTCACAAAAGATTGCTGTGAATATTCAAAAATAAACCTACAGATTATGACCGGTTATATAGCCAGCTCCTGGAAATTCTTTTTGCCCTTGCGACTCTTTAAACTATAGTTGACCCAAAGGGAATTCGTTCCAATTTTGCACATCATTTGTCTAACAGTTTCCAGGAGTTTTACCTCCCCGGGGAGACAGATAATCGATCTGTAAAGAGAAACAATACAGAAAGTTAATTACTTATCTAATAGGATAAGGCTTGTATTACCTAATGACTTTCTGTTCCCTCAGTGTTCCTTTCATTAGGTTTGACAACACCTTGTCCTAACAGCAAATGTAATGAGCTTGTTAACAAAAAAAACCAGAACACTCCCATTATAATCGATGAGGTTGTCCGAACAATTTGCAAGCATAGCAAGCAAGACATCTTTCTCCAAAACGTCAACGGATGCTCTGTGTCCATTTTCGATGTCGTGGTGCCTGCTCCCTACACCAATTGTGCCATCGCCACGGTTATATAAATCACGGTTTGTTTTGACTTGACCGCAGCAGAATTCTGTGCTGCCAGGACACATGGAAAAGATCTTTTGGTCACTGGAATGAAAAGTTAAGTTACTCTTAAAAGTAAAAGTTCCTCTTCATTGACTCAGGGCTGATGTCTTTCATGTGAATTTGCTCAGAACTTTTTGAGATCTTAGTGACTCACAGACAAGACATACCCATTACACCACGCCCCTTTTTGGCAGACTGGTGTGTGAAGTTAATCAGGCCTTTGTGGTGCATGACCGATTGTCCTGCAACCTTTTGTGTAAATCTGTAACCCATTGCTTGGTGCAGATGAAAGTAGGAAACATCAGTAACACTAGAGTTTTCACTTTACACAAGACTGCTGATCACTTCTTTAAACAACAAGTGCCAAAAATATCACTCACATCACTTCACATACTTTCTTTCTGTGAGCTGTTCCTTTAGCTTTTCAGAAGCTTCAAGTTGTACTGGAATCCTTAGTGGCCTGGAGAGCTCTTTAATCTCAGGGTCATCAGACCTCTTGTCTTTGGTTAAAATGGACTCCAGACATTGTTCGATCTTGTCCAGTCTCATAAAGATAGCCCTAGCATATACAGTACATTTGCGCAATTGCCCTATGACTCTTTTTGACCACAAGAACTTACAAAGAGGTGCAGGTTGAATTTGGTAATCCTTTTTTGGTCTTTCTGTCTCAGGGATTTTGACCCCCTAACTTTCTTGCATGCTGTGGAAGGTTGTTGGTTGGATTTCATGCTGCAGCCATCAGGAAACAGCTTGAAATCCAACAGCTGAGCCAAGTGTTTATCTTCCCCTCAAGAGTTAAACGTTATTAAAAACAAGATTAACATAACATTCCATTTTGCAGCCAGTGTTTTCACATGCACAACATCTCATGAAAAATGAAGTAGGTAGTGTAATTGTAGCATTTATTATGATGCACTTTGTAGGAAGGTTATTATAACATTATTTATATGTTATTTAACTATTATAAAAAATAGTTAAAAATATTTTTGTTAACTGAAATAAAAATTAAAAATGCGAGTTTCTAAATAAACAAAAGCTAAACTGCAACTATAACGTCCATCTGCAATACAAATGAAAACTAAATAAATAGAATTTCAGAGAATAAAACTTGTGTTTTCGTATATTAAATGGTGGGAGGTCTGACTTAAGAACAGAGGTTTAACAAAGTGGATCCATCAGTGTTGTCAAATCATAAATAACCAGTAGATGGCAGGATAACATGTATTAGAACTCCTTGGCACAGCAGTGATTTAGAAGCAGTGGACCGCGAATGGCAAAATGAATACAGTAGGTAGGGAAATTTGGAGAGCCCAATGACAGATTTTTTTTTTGTATGATCTTACCATGATTTTAAAAACTAAAATGATACTAAAACTAAATACAAATTAAAAGTAATGATTTTTGAAAGATGAAAACAAAATCTAAACTATTTATGCACCATTAAAACTAACTGAAACAAAACTGAAATTGAAAACCAAAATACAAAATAAAAACTAGCAATATTTTTAAAACTAAAAACCCTGCTTCATACCCTTCACTGTTCATTATTCATACAGTGGTAATGGAAACAACAATCAATCCCAGAACTTCACAGGCTCTGAAAACTCCCAGGTTACTGAAAGGTCCACGGTACCATAGGTCACTGAAAATGGCAACTAGTTGGTGTAATACTTTGGAACTACTTGCACACTTGCATGCACATTTGCATACATTGGCCACTGCTCTGTAACACAGTCCTGGTTGGGGTTCCTTCCAAACCTGTGGTTCCTGTGTGCAAAGCTTCCGAATAAATAAATAAATAATAAAGAGAATTGTAATCAGTGTTATAAGGGTTCTGAACTACAAAGCATATTAGATGGCATCCTCTAGAACAGTGGATCACAAACCTTTTCATGCTAGGACCCACATGTAGAGGTACGATTTGTCTCAAATATTTTGTGTAGTTAGTTGTCAAAAAAGTAGTTAAGCTTTCAATGCACTCACTGTATATCAGTCATTGTGGTGAATTCTATATTTGCTCCATATTTAGTAAAACTTTGTCTTACATTCAATATGAGTGCCCTCTGAAGGCAAAGTACACACCATCAGGTCCTTCACAGGCTACAAAACCATAATCAATATATGATTCATCATAGTTTCTGTGTGATTTTACACTAAATTTGTGTAAAAGTTCCACCATGTAAAGCAGGTCAGGGGTAAACATGCTACTAATGTGTTGAAATGGAGACTTACTTAGGCTATTCTGTGGTCTTTGGCTGATAATAAATCCACTGATGGGGTGACTAAAAAACACAAGGTCAAAGCAAGTTAGAAAGTCAGAGCAGTTCACTGAAAAAGCACATTTTGACAGTTTCAATTGTATATTACATAAGAAATGCTCTACAGAGGCTGGCTGAAAACCAGCTGAAAAAGTCATGGGGAAAACCCTAGACCGGCCTTTGACTCTCATTTTCATAAGTATTTACCTCTGTTGCACAGACAGGTGTACTTCACGCTGCCATTAAATCAACAAACACATTAACAACTAGAAAATGCATTCAGTAGATGGGTCTCTCACACGGTGAGCTACTGGCAGCACATCTTAGGCTCATAACACAAGATGTCAGAATACCAGTCCTTTTCATGTAGGCTACTGAAGACACAGTTACGCCTGACCAGTGCCATTTACCATTAACTTACAGGAAGGCACTGTTGGCATCTGTGGTACTGAGAGGGTCTGATTCTTTGTGACAGATGTGGGGTTTTTTTCTTCACTCTCTTGACTGAAGGCTCGTCTGTATCTGTATCTAATGGAGAAATATTCATACAAATCTGTCAGGTAAACATGTACAATAGTATTAGATATTTTCTTGAAAAATGCAACAACAAAAAAACAAAGACAAAAACAAACAGCCATTAAGCAATGTTTTACCTGACTGGAGGTACCGAACAGGAGTAATAATCTTCCTGCCAGCTTGCACTTCCTGGTCACTCTTTATATTTTATGTTATTGTTGCTTGGTTAACCTTCTCTATCACCCCCTAATAATCCCCATCTCTGAACTGGCTTCATCACTCTCTCCTCTCCACTAATAGCTGGTGTGTGTTGGGAGTTCTGGAGTACTATGGCTACCGTCACATCATCCAGGTGGAGGATACACACTAGTGGGGGTTGATGAGATTTCACTCATACTATGTAAAGCGCTTTGAGTTTCTAGAAAGAAAAGCGCTATATAAATGTAATTAATTAATTAAATGGTCTCTGGCATTGTTGTCGTTGTCTACAAAATATGGGTAGAGAAATAGTATATTAAATAATTCAATGATAAAAAGACAAGTATTTGGAAAAATCTATTAGAAATATACTCATGAATTTATTAGAAAATGCTTTACTCATGTTGTTGAGCTGAAATATCTTAATTTGGGGGGATTTTACAATCAAATAATGATGTGTGATTCATTCAATTAAGTAATTAGCATATATAATTAATTCAGTTAAAGGTTTTATCATTCTACTATATTAGTTTTGACACTACAACCAAACCAACATTAACAGGTTTCATCTTCTAGGCAAAATATTTCATGTCAATCCACTGGACTAAAGTGCTGACCTACCAAACCAACTGACCGCCACAGTGAGACCCATTCCTAGACCAAAAAGAGTAGTAATGTCATATAGGTTTAGTCTACAGAATACTGCAAAGATTAGTAAAGTACCCTGTACAGTAATTGAACAATTTTGTTGTCATTTATGTTATAAAGCAAGTAGCACACCTAGCTATTTCATGGATTTTGAGGGAAGTGAACAAAGTGTGTTCTCCTCAAAATCATTGCTACAGTTTCGGTGGAAGTATGAGGGCATTTTAGAAGGTGTTCATTGGAGTAATATTAAAGATGTAACAGTATGGAACAATACAATACCTGTGTATGTTAAAACAGAGACTGTACATTTGGCCCAACGTGTTTTGTCGGGTATCTCTCCCTTTTGACTTTGGCAGTGACATTCTTCTGTGGCCAGTAGCAAAATATAAAAACAATATACATCTTTATACAATAAACAATAGATCAGAGGTGTTACCTGAGTCCCAAGACAGTTTTAAGCCTTGAGACACAAGCATCAACTCAAATATAATGCCAAAATGTCAAATGGCAAGTTAAATCCCAGTTTCAGGCGAGCAGCAGGCACGACGGGATTTATTCTTCAGTATAATGTTGCTGTGAAAGAGGCTAACTGACCACATATCAGTATAAACTGCATAATTATTGGTAAAATGTTTACATTCTGGGCAAAGTGTCATGTGTGCAGCACTTCATTCACTATGAAAGCAGGGTGGAGCTATGAGGTTTTGCAGACAGTTTAAGGATCCGTTACAAGATTTAGTCACAAGCTCTTTGTCACATATCGTGACGTAATGGAGATAGGACGGATGCAAATGCAGTTTGAACAGGTTTTATTTAAGAGAGGCACAGACAGGTAAATCCAAAACGTGATCCAAAAAACGTAATCCACAAACATGCAAGAGGTCAGGTGATCGGCAAACAGGCATACACGGGGCTAGGCAGGAATCAAGGTCGCGGTCACGGGATACAGGGTCGAGATACAAAACGTGAAACATAAACAATGGCGAGATACTGGGAGCGGAAAAACCAGCGTGAACTAAACTGAATATCTTAACTATCTCTCATCTAAACTACTCTAATATTTCGCGCTGTGTGCTGGGAGGCGCGCGGTATATATACAAACATAATCAGAGTCGTAATAGCTGACGGCTGAGGCCAATTCAGACAAGTGAAGCAATAGCTAATGACAGAACAGGAAGGAGACATAACAAAACATAACAAATGCACGTGTCCAAATGTCACGAATGTCAACAACGAAAAGCAGGTGCTCGCGCACCTTGCACAGCAGCGTGCATTCACATGCGCTGCAGCACGCTGCTTAAAGGGGAAGTCGTGACAGAACCCCCCCCCCCCCCCAAGGGCACTCCTCCTGGAGTGCCATGAAACATCCATCTCCATTGGCCACCCCAGCCCCCTGGGCAGAATGTCCCAAGCAGAGCCAGGAGACCGCACGGCGTTCTTGGCGAAACAAAAAAGCAGAGCGACGTCCTCGGCGGAGCAGGGAAGCAGAACGACGTTCACAGCAGAGCAGGAAAGCAGAGGGACGTCCTCGGCGTTGCAGGAAAGCAGAGCGTCATCCTTGGCGTTGCAGGAAAGCAGAGCGTCGTCCTCGGCTGAACAGGAAAGCAGAGCGTCGTCCTCGGCTGAACAGGAAAAAGGAGCGATGTCCTCGGCGTTGCAGGAATGTGGAGCGTCGTCCTCGGCGGAACAGGAAAGCGGAGCGACGTCCTCGGCTGGACAGGAAGGCGGAGCGACGTCCTCGGCTGGACAGGAAGGCGGAGCGACGTCCTCGGCTGGACAGGAAGGCAGAGCGACGTCCTCGGCTGGACAGGAAGGCAGAGCGACGTCCTCGGCTGGACAGGAAGGCAGAGCGACGTCCTCGGCTGGACAGGAAGGCAGAGCGATGTTCTCGGTGGAGCAGGGAAACAGAGTGACGTACGCAGCAGTGCAGGGAAACAGAGCGACGTACGCAGCAGTGCAGGAAAACAGAGGGTCGTCTGAAGTGGAACAGGAAAGCGGAGTGACGTCCTTGGCTGAGCAGGAAAGCAGGGTGATGTCCTCGGCTGAGCAGGAAAGCAGAGCGACGTACTCAGTGGAGCCTGCAGGCTGAACTTGGTTGTGCATGTCAGCAGACGTGGATGTGAGCAGAGCTTGGTTGTCTGTTACAGCAAACTTCGGCGTGTGCAGAACTTGGTTGTCCCCATTAGCTGACTTGGGCATGAACATAACTTGGTTGGTTAGGTCATCAGACGTAGACATGAGCAGAGCTTGGTTGTTTGTTTCAGCAAACTCGGGCGTGAGCAGAACCTGGCTGTCCGTGTCGGCAGACTCGGGCGTGAGCAGAACCTGGCTGTCCGTGTCGGCAGACTCGGGCGTGAGCAGAACCTGGCTGTCCGTGTCGGCAGACTCGGGCGTGAGCAGAACCTGGCTGTCCGTGTCGGCAGACTCGGGCGTGAGCAGAACCTGGCTGTCCGTGTCGGCAGACTCGGGCGTGAGCAGAACCTGGCTGTCCGTGTCGGCAGACTCGGGCGTGAGCAGAACCTGGCTGTCCGTGTCGGCAGACTCGGGCGTGAGCAGAACCTGGCTGTCCGTGTCGGCAGACTCGGGCGTGAGCAGAACCTGGCTGTCCGTGTCGGCAGACTCGGGCGTGAGCAGAACCTGGCTGTCCGTGTCGGCAGACTCGAGCGTGAGCAGAACTTGGCTGTCCGTGTCGACAGACACTTGGTTGTGCATGTCAGCAGACTTGGACGTGGGCTGAGCTTTGTTGTCCGGTTCAGCAGACTCTTGGTTGGTCAAGTCAGCAGACTTGGATGTGAGCAGAACTTGGTCGGCCACGTCAGTGGACTCGGGCTTGAGCAGAACTTGGTCGGCCGTGTCAGCTGACTCGGGCTTGAGCGGAACTTGGGCGGCCATGTCAGCTGACTCGGGCGTGAGCAGAACTTGGTCGGCCGTGTCAGTAGACTCGGGCGTAAGCAGGACTTGGTCGGCCGTGTCAGTAGACTCGGGCGTGAGCAGGACTTGGTCGGCCGTGTCGGCAGACTCGGGCGTGAGCAGGACTTGGTCGGCCGTATCAGTAGACTTGGGCGTGAGCAGAACTTGGTCGGCCGTGTCAGTAGACTTGGGCATGAGCAGAGCTTGGTTGTCCAGGTTAACAGACACTTGGGACAGTAACTGGGCTTCACAGAGGATCTGCGAAGCTGAGAGGTCCTCCTGAAACTCAGGCTGGAGCTCTGGTGCTGGAGCCTCCCTGTTGACCTCTAGCTGGAGCTCGGCAGGTGAGCCCCCCTCGTGGGTCTCAGGTTCGAGCTCTGAGGTCACCAGGCTTATCTCCGGCTGGGGCTCTGATGCTGGGGCCTCCCTGTTGACCTCTAGCTGGAGCTCGGCAGGTGAGCCCACCTCGTGGGTCTCAGGTTCGAGCTCTGAGGTCTCCAGGTTAACCTCCAGCTGGGGCTCTGCATGAGTTTGCCTGTAGTAGTGGGTAAACGGCAGGGCAGGTTTGCTTGCCAGACTTATCCCCCCCAAAAGTTGTTCTAGCTCGACCCTCGCCTCCGGACTCCCGAACCGCATCATGAACTCCCCCACAAACTGTTCTACACTGTCCAGGTTCCTACAGTGCTTATCTAGTAGGAGCTACACCCACTGACGGGCCAGTCCAAAGAACTGGGTCCACATGAATCTGAGCCATTGCTTCTCCTCTGGCTTCGGGTCAAACAGGCTGGAGAAATAGAACTGACAGTCTACTAGAAAATATTCCGGGGAGACAGTCAGACAGTCTGACCAATAGCAATGATTAATGAAACAAAATAAAAGTGATGAAATAGGGAGACAAAGTTTCCACCTGACAGCGATAATATACTGCTCTGTAAAAATATACAGCTTCATCTGGAGGAAACTTAAATCCTAGCAAACATTAAGCTGAATTCATGTGAATGCTAATGAAGAATAAATGATCGTCAGTTAGCATCACTTTCTTGAAGACATTATATAGTGCATACATACAAGCCCAATTCCAAAAAAGTTGGGACGCCGTGTAAAATGTAAATAAAAACGGAATGCGATGGTTTGCAAATCTCATAAACCAGTATGTTATTCACAATAGAACATAGAAAACATATCAAATGTTTAAAGTGAGGAAATGTACCATTTAAAGGAAAAATAAAGGTCATTTTGAATTTGATGGCCGCAACACGTCCATCACGTATATTATATTATATTTAAATATATATATTATATATATATATATATATATATATATATATATATATATATATATATATATATAAATATAATATATATAAATAAATATATATTATATTATATATAAATATATATATATATATATATATATATATATATATATATATAAATATAATATATATATATATAAATAAATATATATTATATTATATATAAATATATATATATATATATATATATATATATATATATATATATATATATATTATATATAAATATATATATATTATATTATATTTAAATATATATTATATTATATTTAAATAAAATATAAAGTATTGTATTGTTTGTAGAATTTTGAGGAAAATAATGAGTTTAATCCATTTTGGAATAAGGCTGTAACATAACAAAATAGGGAAAAAGTGAAGCACTGTGAATACTTTCCGGTTGCACTGTATACACACACACACACACACACACACACACACACATACATACATACATACAGTATCTCACAAAAGTGAGTACACCCCTCAAATTTTTGTAAATATTTGATTATTGTCACGAACCTCGCATCGGCACGGAAGCAGGAGCGGGCGGCAGGTGTAGAGCGTGGTTTCGGGAAGTTCAAGAAACGTAGTCGTAAGACAGGCAATGGTCAAGCGAACGGACGAACAACACAAACGGGGTCAGGCAGACAGCGTAGTCGAAACCGGAAACAAGGGTCGAGGATAACGAGAAGACTAACTAACTAGATCAGCTTGGTAACGCAGAGAAATGAATTGACGTATACGTCGCATTGATTCTAGGCGAATGACATCCCTAAGTACTAGCGGTGAGAGTGTGTGTGTGTGTGTGATTGGTGCCAGGTGTGTCTGATCAGAACTCCGGAGAAGGTGAGCGCATGCCTGCATGAGAAGTGAGTGTTGCATCTTGGGAAATTGAGTTCTGATCTGACTGAGCTGTGAGAATGATATCTTTTCATGTGACAACACTGAAGAAATGACACTTTGCTACAATGTACAGTAGTGAGTGTACAGCTTGTGTAACAGTGTAAATTTGCTGTCCCCTCAAAATAACTCAACACACAGCCATTAATGTCTAAACCGCTGGCAACAAAAGTGAGTACTTCCATCCAGATGACATCTTTTTCAGGGAAACCCTTGCATATTTTACAGGGAAGGCCTTGTGTCACGTAATTCACGTAAAGGAGGATAGGGTAGATGTAATTGCAGATAAGAGCTTTATTATATGAGAGACAGGCAGACAAATCCAAATCATGAAACATAGACGTGGTCATAAACAGGCAATGGGTCAGGCGATCGACATACAGGCATAAACAAGGCAAAACAATTGGGAATGAGGGCGAGAACAAGATCAAAACAATAACACATCAATCGAGAAACAAACGCTTGGTATACGGAAAACTCACGCAATACTTCGCAAAGACGTAGTGTTCAAACAGTCTCTTTTATATGTGGTGTGATTGTGTGTGAGATTGGATGCTGGTGTGCGTGATTAGAATGAATGTGAGTGTTCTGGGAATTGCGGTCCATGGTGGCCATGTTTGTAGGCCGCAGTCCACGATGGAAAATGTAGTAGGTTTGCTGTGATATGACTCCTTGCATCTATTAAAACAGAATGGCTTTGTAGTAGAAGAGTCCAGACCTTTCACCAGTTGAAAACATTTGGTGCATCACGAAACGAAAAGACACAGAACTGTTGAGCAGCTAGAATTATTTATCAGACACAAATGGGACAACCTTCCTCTCCCCAAACTCCAGCAACTGGTCTCCTCACTTCCCAGACGTATACAGACTGTTGTTAATGCAGGATGCTACACAGTGGTAAACATGACCCTGTCCCAACTTTTTTGAGCAGCCATCAAATTCGAAATAACCTTATTTTTCCCTTAAAAATATTTCCTCAGTTTAAACATTTGATATGTTTTCCGTGTTCTATTTTGAATAAAATGTGGGTTTATGAAATTTGCAAATCATTGCATTCTGTTTTTATTTACATTTTACACAGTGTCCAACCTTTTTGGAATTGGGGTTGTACACAAAAACAGAAGAAATACCTTTTCACAGCACCAAATATACATATATATATATATATATATATATATATATATATATATATATATATATATATATGTGTGTGTGTGTGTGTGTGTGTGTGTGTGTGTGTGTGTGTATAAAAAGCGCTCTGAAAAGAAACAATGGACTTTGTCACCATCTACAGGAATTTCAGTGTAGTGCACATTCGATTTATAAAAGTTGTTCGATTTATAAAGGTTAGTTAAACTCTGCGCTGCAATTAAACCCTCACTGCACTACCAAATGTTAGACCAAATGGCTCAATCTGTGAAGAGCTGATGATGTACCAGTGAGCTCTGTGACCTCTTCAGTGTTGTAGCTCAACTCTCACAGTGTCTAAGTTCTACCATATTTTTTCTGCTTCGTTATAGTGGATGTCACTTTGCTCCTAAGAAGTTTCAATGCTTTGCTGAACTTTTAATAAATTTTCCAGCTTTTCCCCTCCTAACAGCTTCATGGGCAGTTTCTTGGTCTTCATGATCCAAGCAGGATTGACTCTGTGTACTCTGATTAACATGTGTAGTGTGAGCTCTAGGAAATTAAATACTGTTATACTATATACTGCTGTAACACTGTTATAGGTTTTTAACATTAATATAGGCAGGTGATGACTTTTCTTCAATTAAATTTTATTTGTATAGTGCTTATAACAATGGACATTACAGCACTGCAGAAATATATAAATTCAGAATATAAATGATCATTTAGAAATGTATCCCTAATGGGCAATCCAGATGCAATCGACTTTTACGGAGATTAGGTTATCATCATCAGGGCTTGGAGGGAGGCTGATCCTTCCAGAAGAGCAGCTTATTATTAGTTCATGAAGATGTAATCTTGAATCATTAAGATTCTGTAATCTTGTTGGTGCTAAAGAATAGGCTTCCTGTTTAGACATTCTATTAATATAATAACATATGAGACTTTTTAAGACTGCTTGAGGTATTTTTAAGATATGCAGTAGTGCAAAAGTCTTAGACACCCTTATTTTTTCCATCCATCCATCCATCCATCTTCTATACTGCTTATCCTTCTCAGGGTCACGGGAAACCTGGAGCCTATCCCAGGGAGCATCGGGCACAAGGCGGGGTACACCCTGGACAGGGTTTCTTTACTGAATATGAAGCTTTCTTTACTAACAAGAACACATTTTACTGCATGTTCTTGTTAGTAAAGAAAGCTTCATATTATGTAATAGAATACTTTTCAGACAGAAACAGAATGCTTGCTGTCAGGGATTCTCTGCAGAAATAGAAGTGACTGAGACTGACAGAGTCTCCAGAAGAACTGTGGCAGATTCTCCAACATAACTGATCAACATATCAACTAATTTCCTTATAAAACTGCAGTTTACATGAGACCTCTAATGCATTTTTTAAAACACAAATTATTGTCACACCAAATACTGACTTTGTTTAATGTATGACTGTTTACTGCACTTTATAATGGATTAATTATGTATAATGTTTTATTTCATTATTTTAAAAGGCATCTTTGCTGTGCAGCATGTGTTTACATGTGTTTAAACCTTTACTGTTAGCACAGTACTGTATTTTTAGTCAAATAAGCAAAGTTTGGTGTATTTTTCCTGCTGTATCTGAAGTCTCTTCTACCTGTCCGGTCAACTATTTTACTATCGTCAGCTTTGGAACATCACAGGTCAACTAAATTCTACTTTTATCACATTTTCCTTGAATTGAATACCTTTCCAATTGGATTAAATGTGATTATTACACAACTTTACAGATTGCCGGTTTACATAACATGACTTAATTTACTACAAATTCCGTGTAAACTTGTTTTCTGATGACAAAAAGAAAAATAAGTCAGTAATGTCATTGTTTCTCTTGGACATAATACTGTAGCTTATAAACCTTAAAATGATTATTTTTGAAACATGAATAGTCATCATTTTAAGAGCAGGTTTAACAAACACAGGAATTTTCCAAAATACTTTTTACTTTTAACCTTTAACATGTGAAGTGTATTGATGGTAGACATTTTGTCCAAACAAACAATTAATCCAGCTAAAAGCACAATGTTTTCCACTTTATGACTGTACTGTATCAGTTCACTCCTAACTGCACATCTCCAAGTTATTTACTGACGGTTTAAAATGGCGGCCGTTCCCATGGTAACTGCCTTACTTTTCCCACACAGACCTGGCAACCCTGATCTCCGTGTTTGTGAACGCGCCTGCATGACTCGTGAACGCGCCCTCGTGTTCTGTGGACGCGCCCGGCGACGCTGCTGGTGTTGTATTTTTTTCTCCCATTTCCCGACATCTGGATTATTTTATTATCAGAAATAAACGGAATGCGGATTTTCACACGTGTGTCCACGCCGAGGATTTTACACCGCTGGAGCAACGTGTGTGTTTAATGCGCGAGAGAAACGTGCTGAGAGCTTTTGTTCGCCGGTGAAGCTCTTACACACACACACACACACACACACAGAGGAAGACACTCATCATGTCATCCTCTGAACTGGACTACATCCCTCCGTGGTGGATCTATTGGCTTCACCAGTTTCCTCACATCAATCTGAGACTCCAGCAAATCAACAACACCTTCAACCCTCAAGAGGAAAACTACCAGCAGGTCAGTGATTCACACCATAAACTACCAGCAGGTCTGCGTTTCACACCATAAACTACCAGCAGGTCTGCGTTTCACACCATAAACTACCAGCAGGTCTGCGTTTCACACCATAAACTACCAGCAGGTCAGTGATTCACACCATAAACTACCAGCAGGTCTGCGTTTCACACCATAAACTACCAGCAGGTCAGTGATTCACACCATAAACTACCAGCAGGTCTGCGTTTCACACCATAAACTACCAGCAGGTCTGCGTTTCACACCATAAACTACCAGCAGGTCTGCGTTTCACACCATAAACTACCAGCAGGTCAGTGATTCACACCATAAACTACCGGCAGGTCTGCGTTTCACACCATAAACTACCGGCAGGTCTGCGTTTCACACCATAAACTACTGGCAGGTCAGTGTTTCACATCATAAACTACCGGCAGGTCAGCGTTTCACACCATAAACTACCGGCAGGTCTGCGTTTCACACCATAAACTACTGGCAGGTCAGTGTTTCACATCATAAACTACCGGCAGGTCAGTGTTTCTTATCCATAAACTACCGGCAGGTCAGTGTTTCACACCATAAACTACCGGCAGGTCAGTGTTTCTTATCCATAAACTACCGGCAGGTCAGTGTTTCACATCATAAACTACCGGCAGGTCAGCGTTTGTGTGACATGGCTGCAGGTATAAACATGTCAGGAGGTGCAGTGTGAGGAGGAGATGGATCCCAGCCAGTTGTCTTCTCAGTGCATGATGTGAATGTAATCATGTCCCTGGTCTTTCTCTTCTGACCTCCTGTGTACACGTTACATATTAAATATCAGTTACTGACGTGTGTGTTTACTGACGTGTGTGTAAGTGTTTATTCCATAATCAGGTAGTTTACAATGATGTAATGCAGAGGCACATTTTATACACACTCTTATCTGTGTAAAGTCTGACTTCCTCTGGGTCTGATAGGTCAGAAGCAGGTCATCCATGTGATTACCCATGATTCATTAGGGAGCACAGCTGTTTCCTTTGGAAGACAGGAAGAGGAAATGACAATGATATTTGACCCTCTGAGGTTCTGGAGTCAATTTAGGCTGAAATGTGTACGTTAGTGTGGACTTTAGTGTTTATTAGCATGTCTGTGTGGCACTTTGTGTGTTTATGTTTTCTTTTTATTTGACTGCCCTTTTGGAAATAAAAAGTATTCAGGCATCCATTCAGAAGTTCAGTAGTTCCCTGAATAATTCAGTAACGTTCCTGAACTAGCTTTCTCTTTCTTTGTATTAATCCCTCTTTTCACTCGTCCCAGGACAACAAGGGCACCCAGGAATCTGGAGGTTGCTATAGTGATTGTGTGTGTGTGAGTGTGAGAGAGAGAGAACACTTCCTTTGTCTTGTCCCTCAACAAAAGCATTGAACGCTTTACTTCCTGCGTGTGGAACCGTCTCTCTCCCTCCGTTCTGTCTTCTGCACTCTGAGGTCTTGAGGACGGAGCGTGAAAGGGTTTTCTGTTAAATTATATAAAGAACATCTCCAGATCCTTTTAGATTTTTACAAATTATTAATATTATTTGAATTTACACGCCATATAAATGTAGATTGCTTCTAAACATCACTTGTATTTAAAGTACAGATTGTCCATGCACATCAAATATATTTAGTGATGACCAAAATTGCAGAAATATTATTGAAATTATTTTTTAAAAATCTGTCTTCAATAAAATAAAATAAAAACACTAGTTAAGGTGTTCTTAAAGGTGTCCGGCAGAGACATACGTATATGTGGTTGTAATCAGATGTCCATCGCAGCCTGGTGACAGCTTCCTGATCCAGCCATGAGAATGATTTCAATACATTCTGCTTTTGTGAAAGGCTTTCTTAAACTCTGTCGGAAAATATAGACAGTTCACTCCGAAAGTATTGGAACAGAAAAGCTATTTCTTTTGTTTGTGATGTACATTGAAGTTATTTCGGTTTTAGATCAAAAGATGAATACGAGACAATGGAGCAGAATTTCAGCTTTAATTTCCTCATATTTACATCTAGACGTGTTAAATAACTTGGATCATGGCACCTTTTGTATCAGAACACTTAATATTTAGGTGACCAAAAGTATAGGAACAGATCAGTCTTGCAGTAAATTAAAGTAAATAACACTTAATATTCCGTTGCATTTCCTTTAATCGCAGTAACTGCATCAATCCTGCGACTCACTGACACCAAACTGCTGCTTTCTTCTTCTGTGAAGCTTCTCCAGGTTTTTCCTGCAGCTTCTTTCAGTAGTTGTTTGTTTCGGGGGGTTTCTCCCTTCAGGCTCCTCTTCAGGAGGTGAAATGCTGATCAGTTGGGTGAAGGTCTGGTGATTGACTTGTCCAGTCTAAAACCTTCCACTTTCCCCCTGATGAAGTCCTGTGTTGAGGTGGAAGTGTGTGTTGGATCGTTGTCTTGCTGCATGATGAAGTTCCTCATGATTCATTTGGACACATTTCTCTTTAAATCTACAGACAAAATGTTCCTGTAAACTTCTGAATTCATTCTACTGCTACCATCATGAGTTCCATCATCAATAAAGATTAGTGAGAATGTTCCAGAAGCAGCCATGCAAGCCCAAGCCATGACACTACCTCCACCATGTTCCACAGATGAGCTTGTATGTTCTGGATCATGAGCAGATCCTTTCTTTCTCCACACTTTGGCATTTCCATCAATTTGGTAGAGGTTCATCTTGAAGAACTTCATCCTCGAGAACTTTTGTGGATCATCTCTGTATTTCTTTGTGAATTCTAATCTGGATTTCTGATACTTACTGCTGATGAGTGTTTTCCATCTTGTGGTTTGGCCTCTGTATTTCTGCTCTCGAAGTCTTCTCTGAACAGTGGATTGTGAGACCTTCACCCTGCCCTGTGGAGGTTGTTGGTGATGTCACTGTTGTCTTTGGTGTTTTCTTCACAGCTCTTACATTGTTTCTGTCCTCAGCTGTTGTTGTCCGTGGCCGACCCATTCGGTATCTGTTACTCAGTACACGTTTTCAGGACATTCCAAATTGTTGTATTGGTTATACACAATGTTTGTGCAACGTCTCTGATTGATTTTCTCTCTTTTCTCAGCTTCAAAATGGCTCGCTTTTCTCCCATAGACAGCTCTCTGGTCTTCATGTTGGTTTATCCTTTTTAACAACAAACGCAGTCTTCACAGGTGAAACCTAGGACTCAAACCAAGCGCAGACATTCAGAGCTATTAATTCTTTAAACAGTCATTTTAACAGGACACACCTGAGCAGCAAGAAACACCTGTCAGTCATATTTTCCAATCTTTTTGATCACTAGAAAAAATGGGTGGTGTCAGACAAAAGGTGCCATGTTCTAAGCTGTTTAATACGTCTAGATGTAAATATCAGGAAAATAAAGCTTGAATTCTGATCTATTGTCTAATATTCATCTTTTGATCTCAAACCCAAATTTCTTCAGTGTAAAGTGAAAACAACAGAATCAGCCTTGCTGTTCCAATACTTTTAGATGGGACTGTGTGTGTGTGTGTGTGTGTGTGTGTGTGTGTGTGTGTGTGTGTGGAATATCACACACGGTATATTTTTAAATGGAATGAGGTATTTTGTGTAGAAAGCTGGTAAAGCTATACCAGAGACAAGCTGCACTGAGAACAGTAGAGAGAGTAACAGGAATCAGGATTATGGTTTATATTAAATTACTATAATGATGTTGAGGGATTTGGAGCTGATTCACACATTTGAATTAACTCGAAAATGCCAAGGACGGTGCAAACATTTTAGCGTGTTATTGAAGAGAAGCGCTGAGCGAGACTCGTCGGCTGTATGGTTTAAAGATCGTGGAATTCTTCGATAAAATCGAGGTGCATATGTCTTTTTATCCAGAAAACTAGGGGGATGCAAACTTTTGCACTGAATGATATGT
Source organism: Ictalurus furcatus (assembly GCF_023375685.1). Lineage (NCBI taxonomy): Eukaryota > Metazoa > Chordata > Actinopteri > Siluriformes > Ictaluridae > Ictalurus > Ictalurus furcatus. Next base: position 28,886,873 of record NC_071267.1, on the reverse strand, counting down.
TTACAAATATACTGTGTGTGTGTGTGTGTGTTACAGTCTCTGCTCTTCCTGGTGTGTGTATCCTCGGCTGCGTTGGGTGTGAATCTCCTCGTGCTCGCTCTTTATCTCAGTTTCCTGTGCTGCTGTCGGAAGAAAAGCGAGGCTGATGACGAGGACGAGACAAAGAAGCCGAGCTCACACTGCGTCACCTGGACGGCCGTCACCGCTGGACTTCTGAGCTGGTGTGTGTGTGTGTGTGTGTGTTTCATAATCCCATGCTACTCATTAGTGTGTTATTGAATTAACTGCTGTGGTATTCCTGCTCCTCCTGAACATGGTTCATTGTTGATGTCATGTGAAATCTCCTGAATGTCTGATAACCAAACACACCAGTGGCATTCATTTTAAAGAAAGATATCACAGGCACACTTTTCAAACAAAACACCCCCCCCCCCCAAAAAAAATAAAAAAATAAAAAGATTACGTTAATAAAAAAAAAAAAATAAAAAAAAGAAGATAATAGATATATTGGTCATAATTAGACAAAAGAATGTATTCAGTGGTTTCATTAAAGATCACAGTCACCGTGTTTTAGTGTTTAATTTGCCAGCCTTTGTTTCTCAGAACTTCTTGACAGCATTGGGGTCTGAAACCTTTCCAGAACCTTCACACTAACTGTTCCTCAGTGGTGGAATGCACTTCCAATCTCAATCCGGACCGCAGAATCTCTCACTATCTTCAAAAAACAGCTAAAGACCCACCTCTTCTGTGAACACCTCACCAACTCATTAAAAAAAAAAAAAAAAAAAAAAATATGCACTTACACCTCTACTTTGCACTTTGCTTCTTCTGGAATTCAATTAATAGATCTTGTATGGTAGCACTTCTTGTATTGTCCTCTGCTTGATATATCGCTTTGCTTGTATTTTTCTCGTTTGTTAGCCGCTTTGGATAAAAGCGTCTGCTAAGTGAATAAATGTAAATGTAAAATGTAAATCTACCAGGTGATGGAAGTTTCCTCATTACATTACGTTTTTAAGTCATTTTCCGGGCCACTGTACATGATTTATTTTTTTTTAAACATAACCCTGAGGAATAATAGTTCTGTCCCTGATAAATTTGTGTGCTTATTAAAATGTGTATATTTTATGGCTTTATTTTGTAGGAAGAATAAATAAAGTCACGATGGATGAGTTGAGTAACTGACTTGAACATTAATGCACTACGCTTAAACCCTTTGGCTGAGTTCAGATCTCTGGAGCAGAACACAGTCTGATTAAAGCCCTGAATGCGGTGATGGAGTACGGTGTTGCGGCGTTACTTCACGCTGTAAACAGCCATGTTAATGGATTTGAGACACGAGCAGGACGTTGGACAGGCTTTTGTTCTGCCTGGATTTTTTCCCAGTGCGAGACAATACAGCACTGTGGGTCATGTCCCAAATAGTATTCTCACCCTCCTCCCACTTAAACAACCCCACCCCCCACCGCCAGTCCCGAGGTCTGTCCTCATGTGTCCCTGCTGGTGTTTGCCGAAGAAAAATATCTGCGGAATGACGTTTGAGCAACACATAGTGATAACGTTGAATATTTCAATTTATCCCACGGCGCCTTCGGATTCTGGACTGTGATTGGTCAGAAGGTGTTGATAAGTTTTCTATAACAGCAGCTCTGACAGTAGCGCAGCTCTAAATCACAGGTTTATATTAATGCGCTTGTTCTAATACGTTATCGTTTCTATAGTAACCGCTCATTAACAGGGATGTGTACAGTGCATGACGTTGATATGGTGAAGTTTTCTGTAAGGAGATGTTTACGGAAGGAGTCTCCAGTGTCAGCGCTGTGTAACAGTCAGAGATGAAGCTGTAACTTTAGGTTTCCCACATCTTCAGGACAGAGGAGTTTACACTTCTTTACTGTTTCTCACTAACACCACACACTGCGTTACTATTATAATAATAAGAAGAAGAATTCTGAGTAGTGAGATAAAGAGTACACATTTTACCTGGCAGATTTATCGTGTCCTACCTATTACACTATCCTAGAAAGAAAGCACCAGAAGGGCTAATATTCTTCTCTGTTCAGAAGAACAGTGTAGGACCGTGTCATCATGTAGTCTGGACGCTGCTAGCCTAGATAGTACAGGGTTATATTTAACTCCTCACCTTATTAATGTTCTATCGAGCATGACTCACACTGAGATGGGAAATCTACACTCTGTAAGGAAAAGATTTGTGCATGTTCTAAATGAATTACTCATGACCATCACACCCATGTGTTCTTGCTGAACGTCCCATTCCAGATTTATTCCCCCGGTGTTTGATGTTATAATAATCTCCTTCACTCTTCTGGGAAGGTGTTCCACTAGATTCTGGGGTGTGGCTGTGGGGATTTTGGGGCATGGCTGTGGGGATTTTGGGGCTTGGCTGTGGGGATTTTGGGGTGTGGCTGTGGGGATTTTGGGGCGTGGCTGTGGGGATTTGTGTTCATTCAGCTATAAGAGCGTTAGTGAGGTTGAGGTCCGGCGCTGATGGTGTTCAGTGGGGTTGAGGTCAGGACTCTGTGCAGCACACTTGAGTTCTTCTACCTTCTTCCAACCTTCACACACCACGTCTTCATGGAGCTCTTCATTTGTGTACTGTGTGTCTCGCTGGAACAGTGTTCGGGCCTCTTAGTTCCAGTGAAGGGAAACTGTACAGCTACAGCATACAGAGGCGTTCTATACAACTGTGTGCTTCAGACTTTGTGGTAACAGTTTGGGGAAGAAGCTCATATGGTGTGATGGTCAGGGTGCACATACTCTGACTGAAAGCAGCTAATTTAATGTTACCTTTTTGTGCTTTTCAAGTAATTTATTTTTGTTAAAAAAATTCTGATTTTTAAAATACAACACGACTGTTTTACTGCAAGTTTATTAGAAAACCTACTTGTGTGCACTGTACAGACCTCCCCTGTCCACTTCCCCTTCATCATGTCCACTTGTGTATCCAGATAATAATTATTAGTCCAGATGTGTAAAGATATTAAAGATATTATTTATCGTCTCAGGGAGTTTTTCCTCACTACCGTCGCCTCTGTCTGCTCATTTTGGATAAATTCATACATTTAACATCTATATCCTGTTTATATATTTCTGTAACGCTGCTCTGGGACAATGCCCACTGTTAAACATGCTGTACACAAATAACACTGAACTGAATTATTTTTCAGAAGTGTGTGTTGTGTAATATAAATGTGATAACTGAGTTTCCCCTCATTTTGCAGTATCGCAGTTGGGGTTGGTTTCTATGGTAACAGTGAGACCAACGATGGAGTTTATCAGCTGACCTACTCCCTGTACAACACCAATCACACACTGGTGGGAGCAGAAGACCTGGTGAGGAGAAAATACCTCTCTCTTCTCCATCTGACACCGACATTCACCATCATTCTCCATCATTCACCATCATTCACCATCTAACACCATCTTTCTCCATCTAACGCCGACATTCTCCATCTAACGCCATCATTCTCCATCTAACACCGACATTCTCCATCTAACACCGACATTTTCCATCTAACACCATCATTTTCCATCTAACACGATCATTCTCCATCACGGGCCGACATTAGCAATGGTAAATGTGATGTCAGTAACATAATTGTCATTGAGTAATGTTAACTGTTGTTAATTCTGACTGTAATAAGAACAGAGTGTTGGGGAAATATGATTGGCTAGGTCTTGTGTCATGTTCCTCTTGAAACAGGTTTCGTCTACGTTGGATGGGATTCAGAGCGGACTGAAGGAACACTTGTCCCGATTGGACGAGATATTCGCCACGCGAAGTGACTTTGTAAAGTCGCTGAAGTTGATGCAGCAGATGGCGGAGAACCTTATTAAACAGCTGCTGGGACTGCCAGACTGGGAACAGGCCAAAGTGGACCTGACCCACATCGCTGACCGCACCGCAGTGGTCGAGTACTACAGGTACTCACACCAGCACTGTTCAGAATCATTCATACGCTGTTGATTCACTGAGCCAGCACCTTGTTTCAGTGAATCAGTACCATATTGATAGTCAGTTAAAGCTTTATAGATGCAGAGAATTCGTACATTTTTAATTTACGTGAGTCAGTATCTTTTTAGAGTCAGTCTGGCCGTTCTCTGTATCTCATTAGAGTCAGCAAATACCGCTTTGATTCAGCAGTTAATACTTTATCTCAGTAAGTCAGTATATTAATGATAAGTGATACACTATCTTATTGATTCAGCAAGTTGATCCTTTTATTGATTCATTGAGTCAGTTCGTTCTTGACTTTTTTTATTCAGTAACACAGTGCCTTACTGATTTGGTGTGTATAAAAATGTTCATAGATTTTAGTAAAAATGCATTGCTGTTGCTTTAATAAGTTTGTGTGTGTGTGTGTGTGTGTGTGTGTGTGTGTGTAGGTGGCTGACATATCTGCTGATTCTCATAGTAGATCTGCTGATCTGTCTGTTGGCGTGTCTCGGTCTGGCCAAGAAATCACGCTGCCTTCTCACAACGTAACGTTCATCACATACACTCTATCATACACACAGATTTTCACAAACACTGTCTTCTCTCTCTCTCTCTCTCTCTCTCTCTCTCTCTCTCTCTCTCACACACACACACACACACACACACACACACACACACACACACACACAATTTAGCACAACTTGTGCCCATGAACTAATAATGATTTTATCTTTATTAATGGTGTGTGTGTGCTGCAGGATGATGGTATTCAGCATGCTAATTCTGATAGTGAGCTGGGCGTCTCTGGGGGTCGACGTAGCTACGGCTGTGGTGAGTTTTAACACACTTATCAAACCTCCTGTTTTATTCACTACAGTGTGGAGTTTGCAACATGACATGTTTATTTTAAATTATGTAAATTTAGTTGTGTGTGTTTTTCAGGGTGTCAGTGATTTCTGTGTGTCTCCAGACAAGTTCATCATGAACAAGACCAAAGATGTGATCAGCTCAGGTGAAACACACACACACACACACACACACTGTTATATAAACCTACGTTCATACCAGCAAGTAATGAGTGTCTCGTCTTTAGTTTGTCTCTTGTGGGCGTGGCCTGTCCAGATTTTTTTAGTGTTGATCTGTAATATTACAGGAGTGTGTGTTAATGGCTGTAACTCTCTCTGTGTAGATATTGTTCATTATTATCTGTACTGCAGTCAGATGCTTCCCAATCCCTTCCAACAGGTATCACAGTCTCTCTATCTCTCTGCTAATATATTATTCATCTACCTGTTAATTAACTGGGGTTCGCGCTCTAATTAGTGAGTTACCTGATATCCAAACATTTAATGAGTCTATGATTCATTTACCGAGTCATCTGACTCACCGAGTCATCCCAGTCTAATCTAACTCACCCTTGTTTATACCTTTTACTGTTTTATCATTCTGAATGTCACTAGATTAACTAGCATTAAGTTAGCTTTTCTCTGTATTATAACCTTGAGAGGAAATGACATCACTGTGACTGCGTGCTGATCCTGAATCAGTTTCTCCTGCAGTCCCTGACAATCGTCCAGAGATCTCTGACCGCCATGCAGATTAACGTCCAGGGGTTATTACAGTTTGCTGTGCCGCTGTTCCCTACTGCTGAGGTGTACACACAAACACACACACACACACAAAAACACAGCAATTTACAAACAACCAAAATACCCATTCTTTTGATGACTTTCTGTATAAGGTGTTGACTCACATGTCTCACTGACTCAGTACAATACTGAATGATTAGATAGATTAGGTACTGAATTACTGACTAATAGGTCAGTTAGGAATGACTCGATTCAGTACCAGGTTAGTCACTCAAGAAGGTACTAAATTACTAATTCACTGACTCAATAAGTACTGACTCACTCAACAAGGTGCTGTATTATGAGTTACTGATTCACTGACTCAATATAGTCCTGAATCACTGGCTTTGTGAATCAATATGGTACTGATATGGTGATTTTGTGAATCAGCTAGGTACTGAATCAGTGTGATACTGGCTCAAAAGATAAATACATTACTGTCTGCCCTCACTGTGTTTGACTTCTCAATAGATTAAGCAATAATGTGTGTGTGTGTGTGTGTGTGTGTGTGTGTGTGATTCAGAGTGATCTCCTGAGTCTTAAGCTCATGTTGAACAATTCTGAGGCGCAACTACATCAGATTACTGCTCTACTCGATTGCAGAGGAATCAATAAGGTAGTGCATCACTAAGGAAATGAACTACTGAATCAATAATGATAATGACTCACAGAATTGATAAGGTACTGAATTACTGAATCAGTCTGGTGTTTCATGCCAAATAAATAATGTACTGAATCACTAAGGTTAATAGGATACTGGCTGAAGTGTGTGTGTATGTATGTGTGTGTATGTGTGTGTATGTGTGTGTATGTGTGTGTATGTGTGTGTATGTGTGTGTATGTGTGTGTGTGTAGGACTATCTGGATGCTCTGATGGGTGTGTGTTATGATGGTGTAGAGGGGTTGCTGTATCTCAGTCTTTTCTCTCTGCTGTCCGTCACTGCCTTCTGCATCATGATGGGTGTGATTCCCCGAGCCTGGACACAAATCAACAACCGGTACACACACACACACACACACACACAAATCTTAAACGCAACACAGTCAAGAGCAGATTTAGCCTCCATTTAAGAACAGAATTGTGATGTAAATACAGTAATGACACAATTATCATAAACAGCTGATTTATGATTCTGTATCAAATTACAGCAACTCTCCCTCCCCTCTCTCCCCCCTCTCCTCCCCTTCCCCCTCCCCCCCTCTCCTCCCCTTCCCCCTCCCCCCCTCTCCTCCCCTTCCCCCCTCCCCCCCTCTCCTCCCCTTCCCCTCTCCCCCCTCTCCTCTCCCCCCCTCCCCCCTCTCCTCTCCCCCCTCCCCCCTCTCCTCTCCCCCCTCTCCCTCTCTCTCTCTCTCCCTCTCTCCCCCACTCTCTCTATCCCTCCCTCTCTCTCCCCCTCCCTCTCTATCCCTCTCTCTCTCCCCCTCCCTCTCTCTCGCTCCCCCTCCCTCTCTCTCGCTCCCTCTCTCCCCCACTCTCTCTATCCCTCTCTCTCTCCCCCTCCCTCTCTCTATCCCTCTCTCTCTCTCCCTTCCCCCCTCTCCCCCCCTCTCTCTCTCCCCCCTCTCTCCCTCCCTCTCTCTCTCCCCCCTCTCTCCCTCCCTCTCTCCCTCCCCCCTCTCTCCCTCCCTCTCTCCCTCCCTCTCTCTCCCTCCCTCTCTCCCTCCCTCTCTCTCTCTCCTCCCTCTCTCCCCCCCCTCTCCCCCCCTTCCCCCCCCTTCCCCCTTCCCCCCCTCTCTCCCCTCTCTCCCCCCCTTCCCCCCTCTCTCCCCCCCTCTCTCCCCCCTTCCCCCCTCTCTCCCCCCCTTCCCCCTCTCTCTCTTCCCCCTCTCTCTCTCCCCCCCTTCCCCCCCTCTCTCTCTCCCCCCCTTCCCCCCTCTCTCTCTCCCCCCCTTCCCCCTCTCTCTCTCTCCCCCCCTTCCCCCTCTCTCTCTCTCGCTCCCTCTCTCCCCCACTCTCTCTATCGCTCTCTCTCCCCCTCCCTCTCTCTATCCCTCTCTCTCTCCCCCTCCCTCTCTCTATCCCTCTCTCTCTCCCCCCTCTCTCCCCCCTTCCCCCCTCTCTCCCCCCCTCTCTCTCTCTCCCCTCTCTCCCCCCCTTACCCCCTCTCTCCCCCCCCTCTCTCTCTCTCCCCCCTTCTCTCTCTCTCCCCCCTTCTCTCTCTCCCCCCCTCTCTCTCCCTCTCTCTCCCCCTCTCTATCTCTCTTCCCCCCCCTCTTCTTTCTCTCTCTCTCTCTCTCTCTCTCTCTCTCTCTCTCTCTCTCTCTGTTTAGAGAAAGGGATTATGGGGATTTTGAGGACTCTGACCCTTTCAGCTCTCGGGCTCAGACTGAAAACTTACACACTTTCTACAGCTACAGCAGCAGCCAGAACAGCCTTCACTCACCACCGGCTCCGCCCACCTCCAACAGGTGAGACACACACACACACACACACACACAAGCTGAATATAATGTGGAGGATGGACTCATTATTACAAATCCACACTGCAGCTGTTAGTGTTATTTACTGAAATTAACTGGATGTGATGCAGCAGATAAGATTTTAATATCTCTCTGTCTCGCTCTCTCTCGCGCGCGCGCGTCTCTCTCTTTCTCTCTTTCTCTCTCTCTCTCTCTCTCTCTCTCTCTCAGGAATCAGTCGTCAGTGTTCGGAGGAAACGCCCGCTTTGAGGACGCACCATTAATAAACCGAGGCTCTCCTCCTCCCTCGGTGAGTCAGCAGTTTTCTCACACACACACACAACTAGATGTTGTAAAAGTTTACTTTATCCATCTGTCTGTCTATCTTTCCTCTTTATTTCAGCTAATTCTCTGTTTTTATATTTCTTTCTCTTAACTCTTGGCCGTGTAGAAACTATGTAAGTGGTATTTCTCTCTCGCTCCATCTCTCAATTTTCTCGCTCTGTACCAAATCATTTCTAATTCCTCCTCGCTTCCTTTCCCTGCTTATTAATTTTTGCCCTCTGAATGAAGACTCCCAGACTCCCCTCCTGCTCACTGCTAGCATTACCGCTAATAACAATGTTAGCATTTAACTAGCGCTGCATATCACACTGCTAAGAAAGATGAGTTACTCTCTTTATTTCACTGGTCTGCGTGCTAACATGCTAATCTCTTATAGATGCTAATGTGTTTGAGGTGTGAAAAACTCATTTAATTAAAATATTTAACATTAGGCTGAATAAGGTAAAGTTATGTCAAATATATTGTATATATTAATGACCAATAAAATATTTACTTTAACCAAGAAAGATATCACAGTAACATTCTTAGCTAAGCTAGCTAACAAGCTAATATTAGCAATGAAATAAGTTTCAAGTTTATATACCTTTTGGCACTAGCTAGCATTCTGGGCAGATTTTACATTTAACAGCACTACTAAAAAAAGAAGAAACATGGCAGATATAAGTTTACAGCAGTAACACTAGCACATTTAGACTGCTGTGAGAAAGCAGTTCAAATCTAAATCGAGTTTGTTTATTGTGTTTTTAATACGGATTTATTTATTTATTGACTTCTGCATTTTTCTTAAGCATTTATTTATGTATTAAACATTAATTATTTATTAAGTGCACTTGCAAAATATTTGCTTATCATTTTTATCACTATTTTTCAGAACTTTTTCCTTTTTGCTTTTTTGGTTGGTTAAAACCGAACCTCAACGAACCAAAAGAGTAAATTAATAATTTCACACCAGTACAGAGTTAGCATGTGGGCATTAATAAGTGAGAGAATGTGTAACAAAGAAATCAAAGAGCGTTAGAAATGCGCAAAGTCTCGAAGAGAATGTGGTGTTTAATAAGAAGGAGGAAAAGAGGCCAGCTGTAATTAGGGGGCCAAGCATCGATGGTGCGTAAACACCCTATTGTTATTATCTACCTTTCCTTATTGTTATTCTTATTCTGGCTTGGGTGTCTATGGCAGCCCATAGAACCATCTGATAAAAATTTGGCAGACTAATTGGGGAGGGTCTAAGGAACACAGTGACCAAATTTGGGCCACATGCTGCCAGTCTAGCGCCACCATTGGGTCAAATTTGGGGCTGTATCTAAGGCTGTATCTCAGCAACAACCTTGCACACTAACACAAAATTTGGTAGGCATTTTCAGGACCATGACCTGAGGCTATGTAACAAATTACTACAACTACAAATCACTCTTGGATCCCTTTTCCTGTTCTGCTTTCCTGTGATTGCTTGTAGCGCGTCTGTGAATGTGCAGCTCCCCGAGTCTGGGTACTTGGTCCTCAAAGATGCTTTATTATTTTTTTTTTAATTATTAATATTATATAGTGATTATAACACACACTGTATCAGATGGTTATTGTGGTGTTTTGAGGGTTTTTAAGTGTTTGAGCTAGTCGGAAGGTAACAACTTCTTTCTGGAAATTCACTATAGAAATTTCCAAACAGCAAAGTCTGGGTGTGTTCTATATGTATAAAGGTATTTATATTTGTGTGTATGTTTTCTCTGCAGTATTCTCCCACTATGCGAGCCAACTACCTCTCGATGTCAGAAGATCAGATGAGACACTTTGGCGACGATTTTAGGGCCTGAACTTCTTCATCATACAGTCTGTGTGTGTGTGTGTGTGTGTGTGTGTGTGTGTGTGTGTGTGTGTGTGTGTATGTATATCTTGGAGAGGACCAAATGTCCCAACAAGAATAGGAATATCTGACAGTTTTGACCTTGTGGGGACATTTTGTTGTTTCTTTACGTAAACTGCAGCTTTTATTTAAAAAAGAAAAAAAAAAAAATGAAAGAGCCGAAATGTTTCCTTTTGGTTACAGAAGTTAAGGTTAGGGTTAGATTTAGGTTTAGCACAGTGTTAATGAGCTGCATTCATAATTATATCAGTGGAAAGTCCTCACAAGGACTGTGTGCATGCGCGTGTGTGTGTGTGTGTGTGTGAGTGAGAGTCCTCACAATCTCAGGACTTTGATGTAATGCATTTCAGTCCTATAACTACTGAATAATAAATTTATACACATTTTAATCCAGCTGAATATTTTTACTACAGTTGCTGAATGTGATTTTTTTTAAATGAGTATTTCTTTGGTAATGTAGTGTAACATTATTGAAAATACTAAACGTGTAACTGTGTGTCGGATGAAAGAGACCAAACGTGTTAACAAACATTAATGCGGTTCTCCAACACGCATCCGAAGCCTGCGTCAGAGTAGTGAGCGACAAGGTGACAGGAGATCGCTCATTTTCTACGTTTGTTTCAGCGATATTTGAACTGAGATTTTCTCAATTCTATGCAAAGTAGTTATGAAGCGTCAAATCCAAACCAATGGTCCGAATGATTTCTCGGACTGATCCTACAGCATGTGCGGTGCGACGTTTCTTCAGTTCCCCGCTCACAACTTTAGTTCCCATTTAGTGTCTGACATAAAAATGGAAGAAATCCCTCTAACCGTGATTTCATCTTCTCCTGTCATATACGAGCTCTCATTAAATGTGTACAGAGATATTAGGAAGAAAAATAAAGCTTGGAAGGAAGTAGCAGAGATCGTTGATGACTCTGGTGAGTGTACATAGCTAGTACAGTTATCTCGCTTTGCTAATCTGAGATTGAAGCCAAGCGTGTAACACGTAAATCACACAACTGATTACTGCATTATTTCATGTGTATTTAACTAGAAATAGCTACTTAAATATAAAATAGCTATTACCACTGGACAGTCCACGCCCTCTAGTGACAACAGTAGCAGTCGCTACACACCTACAAAACACAGACTACAAGTAACCAGTGCTAGTGGGGTTTTTCAGCTGAGTGACAGGCAGAGAGGGCGGAGCTTACGTTTCACCATGTGACATCACCACTAGCCTTTCTCATCACTTCTTCAGCTTGACATATCATGTGACATGAAACATTGTTTTACAGTTGACTGAGAAGATGTGACTTACACTTTAGCCCTCTAGCAGGATGTGCACTGAGATGTTATAAAGCATGGCTTTATTTCTTCATGGCTACGTCCCCAAACTGCACACCACTGTACTACCTACACCTAGCTTTCTGGTGAGTGCTAAACACTTATCTAGCATATTATGTATGTAGCTATAGTGGTGTACTACTGAGACACAGAGTTTAGTGTAGAAAGTGTATTTAGTTAAGTATTTTCAACCAGGCCTTCATACAGCTTCTAAGTTCTTAACACCATCTGATGGTGGACTGTTTTAATATTCTAATGTATCTATGTAATTTAGCTTCATTGTGGTTTTTAAACACTAACTAATTAGCTAAGTCTTTGTACTGGTAATATAATGTACTGTTTAAATACTACATTTTATTAAGGTTTTGTGTAAAAACAAAATATACTGTAAATAATATTTAGTACAGCTGTGTGCAGATGGGATGTAGCCACGACTGGTAAAGCTTGGGTGTAGTTGCTAAGGGTTTTGCTGTCTAACTAGCACTGGTTTTGAGGTAGTATGCACCAGGGCTGCATACTCATTTAATGCCCTGTTTAGTATGGTAGTTTGTCACTTGCTGCTCAACACTTAACTCAGTTAACTAGTTGGCTTGTTGTGTTGATGTATAGTGTCATTAAGTACATTGTATGTATTTCTGAGGATACGCTCACAGAAATAAACGTTCCATAGTAAAGGTACCATAGTAATAAATCATTAAAGTTACATCTTTTGCAGCTTTAAGCCTGGATTATACCTGCTATTAACTACAGTATGTTTACGCATATGTGAGATGGCATTTGGAGTGTGGCTTGTGCACATCCTCGGAAATTAAAGCTACAAGTCCGAGTGGTGCGATACCGTTATGGTACTATCCAAACAACAAGGAAAATAAAGTTTGGTACCTCAAGTGTAGCATCGTCATGGCTTAAACACACTTGGCTAGGTAGCTAACACCGCTTCCTAAATGACGTGTACTACAGTAGTGTACTGTCTTGGTGTGGTTTGGGATTCAGGTCACATCTACTCACAACTTTTATTTTTTTCCAGAATGTTTTTGCAGATTTTCACTTAGCATTGAGAAAATGCTACTTAAGATTTTCATGCTGAGATAATTCTGTATTTTTTAATATGGTATTAACTCCTTACTAGCATTTTGTAAATAACTTGTATAATAATTAACACAAGGTGTGTGTTCTTTTTTTTTTTACGTACGTTTCTTCACAATGTGCCACAGTTGCTCAAAATGGAGTGACTCAACAAGAGTGTAGCCTTAGACTGAAATTTGTTGTGTAATAAAAGATTATAACAAGTCCTGCTGAGGCACATTATTCTGTTTCAAGGGATGTTTCACTCAAATATGCTAACAGGGCTAAATCTGTGAACTATTAGAATAGTTAGCATGAATGCTAAATTCTTATTTTATTACTAGCCACATAGCTTACATGGCACATTTAATGTAATGTGAACCGATTGCTACAGAGTTTAATTTGCTGCTATTAACACTAACATTTATTTAAGCCCATTAAATTCAATGAGGACTCATTAGAACAGTTAGCATGATGCTAACTGTTGCTTATTATTGTTAATTCATTACATTCAATTCCATTTCAATCCGGTTTTATTAGTATAACACTTTTAACAATGGACATTGTCCCAAAGCAACTTTACAGAAATATATAAATTCCGGATATAGATTTTACTTAAAATAAATAAAAATTGTTGTCATTTAATTGTAATTAAAATGAGATATGGTATAATCTAACTTGGTAAAATCTGTTACCATGACATTTAAATATCAGTGACCTTTAATTCATTATTACCCTGTTTTGAAAATGATTTCCTTTATTTTAATTTTATTATGATTATTCATTTAAGATAAATATGTTAACATTTACCATCTACTAAAGCTAAACCTATAGGAACCCAGGTAAACTTGCCATTCTAGCATGATGCTAACTAGCTCGTAATTATCTTTATTTCATTTATACTATGGCTGAATTAGTGTTTTTGAGTGAAGTATTCTTTTAATCCAACACTGTCTTCCAATTAGAGAGAACGTGTTTCTGCTGTTCTTCTCGATAAAATGCCTAACGTTAGGACACTTTTTAAATGTTGTTCATTTTGGAATGTATGTTTTTAACTGTTTTTTAATTTTATTTAATAATGTGTTTTAATACATGTGTGCTGCATGTGTATGTTCATAATAAAACTGTTTGAAGCACAACGTGATGAATTTTGTCCATTTGAAATCTTTTATGAGCGTGACTGGAGGTTTTCCTTCAGGACAGAACATGCTACTGTCTGAAAAACGTGAAAATCTGAAATTAATACATGTAATCTGAAATGAGGTCATTGATGCTATTAATATTTACCTCAGTGGCCGGTAAACTAGCCACCTCAAACTCCTATCACTAACTAAACCTGCTAATCATGTCAAAGTGACATTAGCAACAGCTTTTTAATTCATATTTTTAAAAATTTTCCTTCAGTACAGAAGATACAGCAAGCAAGTCTGTCATTAAATAAAAACACTATCAAAAGGGATTTATTTGTCCTCTTGGTTTGATTTTCTCCAAAAATGCCATTTCAAACTATTTCAAAACATCTGTCATTGGTTCAAGGGTTTTGAGGAAAATTCCAGAAGACTGTTCACTCTCCTCAGGGTGACCAGAGGAAAGGGCTGAAAGGGAAGTGACTCTTTTATTAATGTCTTACATCTCAATGAAACATAAAATCCTGAGGTAACAGTTAACTATATTATTACTCAGATTTATCATTACAGCCATTAAAATCTAGCACTGATAGTTTGAGAAAACTGGCATCTGGTGCAGTTTATCATCTTTTATTTGGCTGAATAAAGCTATAGCCGGATAAATTAGTCACTAATCTAGTAAACTAACTTCTCAAGTAGAAAGTTACTCCATTACTCGGATTTTATCACGTAGCAAAAAACTCCTCACAGAAATCTTGTCAGGTTAGCTAGCATACATGTACATATACTCGGCTCTCATTTCAGCTGAATCGGTTCCACTCAGTTAAATAAACCTATAACTTGCATTAAACTAGGGAACAACTGTTTTTTGTTTGTTTGTTTGTTTGTCTGTCTGTCTGTCTATCTATCTACCTCATGGATCTCCCATGTTAGTGACTTTTAATGGGTTGTGTCTAGTATAGAGTTTATTTTGTGTAAGCCCACACCAGGGTACAGTTTTATTTTCAGTGTTAGAAATTATTTTAGGCACTATAAATTTTCTAACAGGTTGCCTGAAAAAGATTCAGTCTGTTAAATGGTTAAAAATGGGACTTTGTCAGAATAAAGAGGAAAAAGTGTTTACAGAAATTTAGACAGGCCTGTAAAAAAGTGTCGATTCTAATCATTAAATATTCTTAATGGTAATGATAATTAATCAGTGAGCCAGATAAACAGCATCGTCAAGCCCATCACTATAGAAAATGGAGTGTTTTTATATACAGGGTTGTACGGTAATCACCACAATTCACTCTTCTCCTGATATGTAGAAACAGAAGTCCTGTAAGTGTTTCTATTTTCTTGTGTGTAATATACAGAATAAAGAGTCAGTGATATACTGTTTACTGTCCTGCTCTGACATCACTGCTCTACACTCCAGCACAGTCTGTGGAGGTAAAGCATCACATTACCAGAGCAGTGTTAGTGCTGGAAGTACTGCTGATATTGATCACCGTCTGCTTTTTAAAATCAGCTAGAGTGTGGTAGTACAGAACGATGACATGATGGATTTTTTTTAAATCCTGTTTTTATCATAACATTTATGAATACAGAATAAGGTTCCAGAGTTACACAGCTTAACCAGAGAAACAGTCGACGGTAGGTCCAGATCCACTCTGTTCACACTGACATGTACTTAATAAAATGGATGCATGGATATTTGATTCCCAGACTTTGAATGGTGAAACATGTAGAAACAATTCAAATGTAAAGTCAAATATATATATTTTTAAAAAGCTGTTTTCTTATTTCCCTGTTGTTATTTTGGAACAAAATGTGAATGAATGTAAAGTACACAGTTCTGCACTTTGGCTTTATAAACTGTTTACTTCTTTTTTTATTCTTATTTTTCTTTTCATTTTTTTTTATCTTTAGTTAGGCCTATATTAATTAGCTGTATGGGGCACGTGAGGCCAAGTAAGATACACACAGCACTTTTCACTGTTTTAGTTTTTATAGATTCTGATCAAATTCATCTATTGTTCATTATTGTATGACAGTAAGACACAATGGAACTCTAGAACGGTGCTGTGAATATTATTAAAGTTCGGGTTAAACGACGTGTGTAGCGTGTGTAAGATATTCGCATTAAATTAAAAAAAAGAAAAGAAAAGAAAAGAATACTACATTGGTATATGGACCGAGTAGTGCTGTGATGCGATGACGCATGCGCAGTGCGGCTCCGATTTCAGCGCGTGCGCGGTGTATATCTGGAAAAGTGGGGTGCGCGTGCGTCATGCAGCAACGGTTTGGCATCGGTTTCCTGGATGGAAGAGAAGAAGAGAATAGTTCCCTCTCTCTTCCTCCCCCTTTCATCTCTAACGAGAGTTTTCACTCGCAGTTAAATCTGATCGAGATAAGAGAAAACTGAAATCTCGTGCGCTCTCTCTCTCTCTCTCTCTCTCTCTCTCTCACTCACTCACTCTCAGTGTGCGCGTGCGTGCTGGTCCTGCTGAGGTAACCCCTGAGGTAAGTTCAGGATGCTAGCTGCACTGATTTGCTAAAACTATGGGTTTATAAACAGTATACAGGAATTAACCGTTTATTTTTTCATTTATATTTATTGTTAAATATATTTAAATTTATTAAATCTAATAAAATTATTAGATTTTTGAACTGTTCCGCGGACCTCGAGTTTCTATTGATTTAGAAGCTAAGTTAGTTTAGCTCATATTGTACTTATATATATAAAAAGTTAACTTTGTGGATAATCCGTGTTCAGAATAAACAGAACTCTTATCTGTGATTAGTTTAGCTGCAGAAGATCAATATTTAATGAATGGCATTTTATTTCAAAGCATTTATTCCTCCACAATCATGTGGATTGCTTATGATTTTTATTTTTTTTAAATTACCAATATGTTAGCCCCAGACTCGTTAAAAACGCCACAAACACTTCAGTATAGGCATTTAATGTTTTTCTGGTGCTGGAGAGGCCAAATTTCAAAATATATGGAATATATTGGGTTCCGTGAAGTACTATAGTCAGTATTCTGTGCTCCTATACATAATAGAGCTGTTTTTGTATAAATAAAATTTGGTGTACATTTGAACTATGTTGAATTATAAATGCTCTGGTTATTAGCTTTGCAAAGATATGAACAACACAAACAGAATTGTGTGTGTGTTTTTCTCTGTGTGTGTGTGTACTTGAAGAAAAATAAAATGCAGCTGGACAGCTACAGTTATGGAAGCAGCCTCTGCGATGGATCAAACTCTAACGACATTACAGATATTAAAGAAGAAGACTACCTCTGTAAGATGACGGTGCAGAACACACTCGGTGCTGATTCTACTTAGCCTTTTAGCAGTTTAAACCCCAGAAAGAGGTAGATGGGTAGGTCTGGCATTGCAGTCACGCTCATGTTTGAGGAAGTCCTCTGGAGGAAAGTGAAATGGAAAGAAAACGGATTAGTATTCGTTTTAAAATTAGTCAGTCACCCCGTGTTTTTATCTCGTCCTTTTTACTACCACCTCCTGCAGTGAGGGGTTAGGATCAGGGTATTATTTGTTAATATTACCTCAGTATAATTTCCTTGCATCGCTTATGCATCTCTTCCATTCCAGACTGTGAGGTTTGTAAGTCCTCCTTCATGAAGGAGTGTGAGATTCATGGTGCGGCGCTCTTCGTCCCTGACACCCCTGTTCCCATGGGGGTATCCGATCGAGCCAGACAAACCCTTCCAGCTGGTCTAGAACTTCGGAAGTCCAGTATTCCTGACTCGGGCCTGGGAGTGTTCAATAAGGGGGACACGGTTCCGGTTGGTGTTCACTTCGGGCCATATCAGGGAGAGCTGGTAGACCGAGAGGAAGCCATGAACAGTGCCTACTCTTGGGTGGTGAGTTAGTTTCTTGAAGAAAAAAAAATTAAATTGCTTATAAATGGTAAAATTATGATTCATCTGATCTCCTCTTCCTTTTCAGTAAACCCAGTTTGCATATGACATCACTGTTACAGATTTAATCGAAATGTTCTTACATTTAAATTGTTCTCCTTGGAGAACCCTGGATCGCTCACAAACACACAGGACCTTGTGGTAGTTCTGGACAACCAGCTATTATTTTCTGCTCACATTGCTCACCTGACTTGGTTTCCCTTCACGGAGGCCACTCAGGTGCTTGTTCAGATGCTAATCATACCAAGATTGGATTCCTGAAACTCGCTCCCTGAAGGTCTTCCTCAAGCGTACCGTCCAACTCCTGCAACTGATCCTGAATACAACTGCAAGAATTCTGTTCAGTGTCCTGAAGTTCCCCTCAATGGCTTCCTGTAGGTGATGCATTAGATTTGAACTTGCATCGAGACTCTTCTCTGTCCTGGCCTTGAGGTGGTAGAATGAACTTCCCCTGGCTGTCTGTAAACAAAACTAAAGCTACACTGGATATTAAACAAGAAGATACTTATTATTGTAGTCATATTAAATCCCATAGTAACTCTTTGCTAACTTGTTTTGTAGATAAGCAAGGGCAGACAATGTGAAGAATACATAGACGCCAGAAACGAGAAGCATGCTAACTGGATGAGGTAAGGAACATACTACAGAAGTGTGTAGACATCTGCCTCTTAAGATTCAATGATATTCAGTGTTTAGATTCAGTGATATTCTTCACCTTTATTTGTCAAGTCAAATAGATCTCCTGGAATCACTTCATATGCTTCTCTACTTCTCATTTGTCTTTGTTTCCTTTGTTGGACTCGCTCTCTCAGGTATGTAAATTGTGCTCGTGATGAAGAAGAGCAGAATCTGGTGGCGTTCCAGTATCGAGGAGGGATTCTCTACCGCTGTTGTCAATCCATTAAACCAGGACAAGAGCTCTTGGTGTGGTACCAAGAGGATTATTCCAAAGATCTCTGCGTTACTTTGGAGTACCTCAGGAAGAAAAAGTTCTCCTTCAATGGTTATTCATAAACATTAATACTTTATTGAAATTATTATTACTAATTTAGTGTTTCCGTGTTCTAATACACATATTCAAGGTGTCGGGTTATAACTGATGCTCTTTGTGAGCCTTGGGGATAAAGAACATTCTACTTCATTCCGACTGACTGTCACAGGTGGTCCAAACACACTTGATAATCTGTGCAAAAAAGGGTTTCACTATGTACAGTCTCCTCCTTTTAAAAGGAATAATGCTTACACCTTGCTATTGGAAAGGAGATTAAAACTGAGTTCCTACAACCCAACACAGGGAGTCAGAGCTCTTGCGAGGTCCTGTACTATCGGGTTATTAAGATTTGACAAATAAGGGGCTGTGGCCAATTAAGTGTCGCCTCAGTAGCCCTAGTAGAGTTTTAGTAATGAGGTCTGGTTATCACTGGTGCGTGTTTGAGAATTTAGGCAATATCTGTGGTGTAGAATGGGTGTAATAATGCTAATCGGTGGAGGTTGAGAGGTCCAGCCTTTAGGAGTTCTAAGAGGCCAGGTAGATCTGTTTAGTTGAGTTTTGGTTACATCACCCCAGAAAGAGATGTCAGAATAGATGGCGAAAAGGTGAAGTTAAAGTGGTGTGTCATCAGTGTAGGAGTCGTGAGGGAAGCAGTTTCAAGGCCAATGATTTGGTGTGTAGGAGAACATGTTTGGAACTGAGCCTTATTGACCTCACAGTGAGATGTGAGGTGATGTACCTGATCCTTTCTGGATTGCATGAAAGGTTTCTGTAGGTAGGATGAAAACCAGGCCAGAACATAAAGAAAAGCAGAATACCTGAGTACAGATGGGTGAAAATAATATAAAGGGTCTTACTAAGGTGTCTGGCGTCCACAAGCTGCCAGAACAGCTTCACTAAACCTTGGCATGTATTCTACAAGTCTGTACTAAGGGATGAACAGTATACTTCCAAAACATTCCCTCAGTTGGTCTTTTTGATGGTGGTGGAGAGTGCCATCCAACATGTCACTCCAAAATCTCTCACAGGTGTTCAGTTGGGTTCAGGTGAACCATACTAGCACACCATGCTAACAAACAGAGCTACCAGACCCTCACTGTACGGGCCTGTACCCATACGTCCTCTTGGTGTCTCCACTTGACCACTTGTTGAGCATATGCTGAAGGATCAATCGTCTGACCAGATTAATTTTTTTCACATCTTTGTAGAGCAGGTTTTCACCGCTCTCAAACGTGCACTTGTCTTTGTAATGTAATTTATGCTCTGCACTACTATAATACCCCTCTCTATGTAGTTGTGACCGCTTGATCACGTCCTACACTGACATTCTCGATCACCCGAAGAACATTACTTTCCTGGTTTTCAATTAATGAGGTCAGGCGAGGTGACTCCAACCTTACACACCACGTCTTCATGGAGCTTGCTTTGTGCACAGGGGCATTGTCATATTGGAACAGGTTTGCGCCTCGTATGGCACTTTTCCATGGTACAGCTCTACTCTGCTCTGCTCGCTTTTTGGGGGCTTTCCACTGTGGATATTACCTGGTACTTTTTTTTTTTTTTTTTAGACCACCTCGGTCGAGGTTCCAAGCGAGCCGAGCTGATACTAAATTTGAACCACGCACTGAGGGAGTAGGGAATCCTCCTTTAACAAGTGG
Organism: Ictalurus furcatus; assembly: GCF_023375685.1. Taxonomy (NCBI): domain Eukaryota; kingdom Metazoa; phylum Chordata; class Actinopteri; order Siluriformes; family Ictaluridae; genus Ictalurus; species Ictalurus furcatus. The sequence goes on along the minus strand of NC_071267.1, from coordinate 28,866,576 downwards.
TTCTGTATTGTGCCTGAATAAATGTCATTTAATACATACTTTGCATATGGTAATATTCTATTAATCAAAAATGCAGGGGAAAAGTGGCTTTAGTTCCAGTGAAAGGAAACTGTAATACTACAGCATAAAAAAGACATTCTGTATAATTGTGTGGTTTTAGCTTTGTGAGAACAGTTTGCAGAAGAACCACATATGGGTGTGATGGTCAGGGGTACACATACTTTTGGCCGTGTAGTGGATTTATTGCCTTTTTACGAAGGTCTTTATGCATATGTTGCTTTAGTCACTGAAACCCAGCTGGTCTTTGTGACTGAAGCTCTTGTATCCTGCCCCAGTAATGAGTCCTCTTTCAGAGTCTCTTTGGGTTTTTTTGTTTGTTTGTTTTTTTTCTTCCTGCCAACTTGATCCAAAAATGAAGTACAGCTGGTCCTGGTCAGCATTTGTATATTGCCTGGAACCATCTGCACCCGTTATGTTTCTCCACTTATTTGTTTAGATTTTTTCCTTTTAATTTGTCAGATGTGTATCTGGTAATTATTTATGTGTGTGTAGGTGTTTTTTGGCCATGCCTATTGACAAAACGTACCAGATTGTGTAGAGAAGTCCAGGCCGGCAACACTACTTGACTGTTAAACTTTGGAAGAACTTTTACTGGTTTGGTATTGTGACTAGAATAAGTGGTCTCTTCTATTGAAATAGAGGACTTTGCACTTGTGATGGAGGAAACTCCAAATTTCAGGAATCTTGCCACCAAGTGGCAACAGATGTTGGTGTCTTTTTTACCCTTCTTGCAGGATATCTGCCCTTGCTACTCCTTAGTAATATCTCACTTGGTCTGGATACCAGAGTCTAGTCCATCGTTGCTCTGGTTCCTTGCAGTATTTTGGTATTCATTGTTCGTTGATTTGCAATGTCTCTGGCAGTCAGTATGAAATGAAATAGAAGGGTGTGCCTTAAACAGGCAAGTCTATGAATTCCAGATTCCTTTTGTTGGCAAAGGATCTTGCCTGAACACATCATCAATTATTCAGTTTCCATGCTTTGCACTGAAATTTACAGACAAATATACATGTTCATTAATAATGGTTGTTTTTTTAAAAATGTATTATTATTTGGTCTATTTAATAACTACTTACTTTTTCTGCTCCAGAAGTGAAAGACACCTTATTGCAAGTCTTCTCCTGCTCCTTGTGCTCAGTGTCTTATTCAAGTCGAATTTACTTCGACAACCACATGAGGAGATGCCACTATGAGGAGTTTGTGAGACAACAAAAGTCGGGACTGATTAAATATGATGATGATGATGATGTGAAGGCCACAGAAAGGTCCACTAGTCAGCAGATCTCTTGTAGTTTCTCTCATGGAGAGAATCAGGAAGCAGTTTATCTCTGCTCAGAGTGTGGGAAGAGTTTCACTTACCAGAGTAATCTCAGACAACACCAACGCATCCACACTGCAGAGAAACCATATGACTGCTCAGAGTGTGGAAAGACTTTCAATCACCCGAGCAATTTCCAGCGACACCGGCGTGTCCACACGGGAGAGAAACCATTTCAATGCTCAGAGTGTGGAAAGAGTTTTACTCAAAAGAGCCATCTCAAACTACACCAGCGCATTCACACGGGAGAGAAACCGTTTCAGTGTTCAGAGTGCGGGAAGAGTTTTACAGAACTGAGTGCTCTCCAGCAACACCAGCTCATTCACACAGGAGTAAAATCACATCACTGTTCACAGTGTGGAAAGACTTTCAATCACCCGAGCAATTTCCAGCGACACCAGCGCGTCCACACGGGAGAGAAACCGTTTCCCTGCTCTCAGTGTGGAAAGAGTTTTACTCAAAAGAGCCATCTCAAACTACACCAGCGTATTCACACGGGAGAGAAACCGTTTCAGTGCTCGGAGTGCGGGAAGAGTTTTACTCACCAGTATCCTCTCCAACAACACCAGCGTATCCACACCGGAGAGAAGCCGTACCACTGCTTGTACTGTGGGAGAAGTTTCAATCATCAGAGCTCTCTCAAGGAGCACCAGCGTATCCACACAGGGGAGAAGCCGTACAGCTGCTCAGAGTGCAGGAAGAGCTTTACTCACCTGAAAGGTCTCCAGCAGCACCTGCACACTCACAATGGAGAGAAACCATTCCACTGTCGACAGTGTGGGAAGAGCTTTACAGAGCAGAGAACCCTGCGCCGACACCAGCGCATTCACACCGGAGAGAAGCCGTATCACTGTGCTCAGTGTGGGAAGAGTTTTACTTACCATAGCAGTCTGCAGCGCCACCAACAGATTCACACAGGAGTGAAGCCGTATTACTGCTCACAGTGTGGAAAGACTTTTACTCACCAGAGCGGTCTGCAGAGACACCAGCGCATTCACACGGGAGAGAAGCCATATCGCTGCTCGCTGTGCGGAAAGAGCTTTACTCAAAACAGCCATCGGAAACAACACGAGCGTCTTCACGCGGGAGGACGTTTCGATTACTCGAGCTCACTAAAGACACTTAATTGTCCTAATACAGAGATGTGAAACCTTAAATAGAGATCATTCCTGTCATATTCACTACAGCAGGGTTCTCAAAGTGGGGTCAGAAACAAGTAGGACTACAACGGGTGGGTTCTCACCCTTTATTCGGCCGGTGTCCCCATTTTAAAGGCTTGTAATTCCTGTATTTTTTAGTGTTTCTAGCTTGAAAATGAGACAATGCCACACAAATATAAGCTTCTCTTTATTTTAAATAGCCAAATGAAGGATAATGAAATGTTAATACAGGATTCCGTGGAGTTTTTTTTGTGATTGTCGCAGACATTAATGCTTGATTTTTTTTCAAAATTTGCCATGCAATTTGAAAACTGCTTGAATTGCAGTCATGTTTGTTGGTAAACGAGAGCTTTTAGCTGTACTCTTGTTCGACGCACATGAATCGAAGAGGGCTTTGGCTGAATGAGCGTCGTGATGACGTCACATGACGCGTCTCAGCCCAAATCTGCGGAAAATCTGGGGAAAATTCTGAAAAATTGCAAGCTCCTGCGAATATTCCTTGATTTTGCATTCATTTCTGTGCAAAATTCAGGAGGGACTGAATAATAATAACAATAATAATAATAATAATAATAATAATAATCTGGCACTTTTAATTATTATTATCATTAAGTATTCCATAAACCATGTTCCTGTGAACACCTCTATATCTCAAGAGACCCCAAAGGTGAGAACCTATGGACTGTAAATAATGTCAATTTGAACCTACTCAGTTTTCTTAGTGGAAGGTTCTGGAATTTATTATTTTTTAAAGCTCTATGGTTTTAATAAATAGGATAAATTTTATTGTATATATTTTAATAATGTTTATGAAGTAAATCTGAACTGAGGGGGTCCAGGGGGACAGTTTGAGTAGTCCTGCACTGCAGTACAGGTCTGTTTGTGTTGAACGTGCAGGAAGGGGTGTTTTTAATGTACTGTATTAGTTAATTATCAATCATCACTACTGAAGACTTTTGCCCGTTCATATTGTTCTGTAATCTGTAATGTCCCATTGTTACAAACATTTCATTGTTGTTTTGTTTATTTTAAATTGATGTTAGAAGTGGTTAATTAGTGTCATGGGATCAATCTGCCAGAAGGACCATCAGCAGGTAAAGGTTCTAGTACAGAAATAGAATAGAGATTTCTTTCTCTTTTTTTCAGACATGAGTGACTTAACCATCAGTTGATGGTGGCATTAACAAACTACCTAAACTGGAGCAGAGGAAGATGGCACTGGGAGGAGCCAGGACTTGGCAGGGGAACTAATATCTAACTACCTAAAGCTACTGTAGATTAACGAGACCACTGGTCCTAGTCATCAGGCAGTCAATGAGAATAGAGCAATAGCCTGAAGACCTCATGATAATAGAAGTAGGATCCAGCCAAGAGCCAGGGCTTGTAGACATCAGATAGGAGCAGGAACTTGTGCACCTCAGGGCAGGTACCCTATGATTGTGGTGGCACGAGAGGTAAGAAAAGACAAAGCTGTTCAGTATAGTGTAGTAGACCTATTTATAAAGGTTAGCTCTAGCCTTATGGAGACACCACCATCAAATATTAGAACCCAATAGAACTTCCTAGAATTTTCTAATCATTTTAATGTGTTTAATGGTTTGTAGTGGTAGTTTGGTGTTGTTTCTAATGGTTACTGATGCACTGCTCAGTTCTGGTGATAATTACCAGCAACCAAAAATGAAAACATTATCATTTAGCATATTTGACCTTTAATAAATAATATTTAGACATAATAAATAAATAATGAATTGCTTACAAGATATGGTCACATGTGTCTTACCACCAGAGGGCATCAGAATATTAATCATACTAATCATAAATACAACCTGTGATCTCGAGTGATTCTAACTCAAGCGCTGTCTAGTTTCCTTGCTTTTGGATTTCTCGTCTACACTTTTTGAGTTTTTCTCTCTTCTACTGACCTACCTGTGTAACAGTAATTTTATACAAAACACTGGGGTCATCACAGCTTTGTAGGAGGGGTAGGGTATGTTTATAATTGGAATTGGTGCAGGGAATTAATTTAGTAATCTATTAGTTGAAATGTTTCAAATGGAATTTTAACCCGTGTTCAGAAGTTGCTGAAAGTGCAGAATTTAAATACCAAACAAATGCATCCTGTGTATTTATGTTGATCCAAGACTGTTGCAAACTCTTCAAACTTAACCCCAGCATTTAGGTTATGGATGTATAGCTTTTTTCTGTCATGAATATGAACATCACATCGAAACATTGAGCAGTTCAAGCTCGACATCGCCAAGCTGAGTAAAGTTATGTTCACACATACAGTGATTGCTGCAAGTCGCCAGTAGGGTTTTCTGCTACTGGTTTCCATAGCAACATGGGTGGTGCAGCTAGCGTTACATTTTTGACAACAAATCAGTTTTCTTGCTGCAAAAATTAAACATTTGTTTAATTAAGCGTTTGTATGTAAAATTCACCATATATATTGTGTGCTCTTTGCTATTGTGGCCATCTATCTGTGGCAAAAGCGTAAGCACCAATTCACTTAGCTTGTGGCCTTGTGACCTCAGTGAAGTGTCCGGCTTGGGCTGCTTGTTTCGGCCGGCGCCCGGAAGGCTACGGATCACGTGCTCTCTACTGTCTTCACTCCCGTTGGTAGTCGCTGCCCCAAATCGCTCCATATTTGCATAAAGTTAAACTCTTCTCAATTTTGTTGAGTCGCTGGACATGCCCACATCTAGTCGACAACGGTCGCTGTTGCTCATGTCACCAGAAGTTACCAGCTCTCAATGAAAAGGAATGGTCATGGCGAGTCGCTGTATGTGTGAACGTACCTTCAGGCTTTTAACCCTTTCTGCTCCAGGTACGTTGTATCCTGGCTGCCCCTGTGCTCTAACCCCAAGTTCCTAACACACTGTAATACGCGAAGAAAAAAATGTGTCTGTACTATACGTGTAGATGTGGTGACAAAGGCTTTCCTCTAGTGTAAATGCAGGGGATATACCTTTTTGATCAGACTTTGTGAATGATCACTGGGTGCCCTGAGAAATTAAAGCAAAGAAGGCAATTTTGCTTGATAAATATTTAACTGAATATTTATTTAGTGCAGAAACAGCAGAATCAGACCAGAAACAGAATCTCTTTAAATTTTAACATGAGCAAGTTTCCTATTCACCCTTGAGTCTTGAGAACATCCCAAACCATGTATCCTTCTACCCCAATAAACACTAACAATATTTCCAATAACATAATGAATATTCCCCCACCTGTGGTAAATCTAATAACCTTTTGTACTGTTTCTGTACTATTTTGCCATGCTAATTAGCATGGTAGCATAAGGTTTAGGATGTATCCCAGGATTGAGATCTACTCCAGCGATTTCCTCCTCCGATCCAGCATGAACTGCAGATGACTGACGTTTGTGTCTATGTCAGGAGAGTAAAGTTCTGAGAAGTGTGTGGCGATGAAGTAAGCGGATTAGATCTCAAATCCACAACGTTCAGGGACGACATCGCGCACACGCGCTCCCACGGCACGTCTGAGAGAGAAAACGGCAGAAAAACCAAGATAAGTAAGAGCAAAACCACAGGGTGAAGATTGCAAACTTCATGTAACATCTCTAGTCAACCTCCTAACAACCTACGTAATGTGAGTCTTATTGTTAAACTGTGTAACTACACCTATTAATACTGATTTACTAGAAATAATTCAGCTGCTTGGTCACTAATTTTAGCAGTCTTGAACTTCGCATGGTGAGCTTTTGCCATACGTTATCTGCTTGTCTTTAATTAATTAGGAAGAATTAAATAATCCTAAGTACAAATACATTCAGGTGGACTGAGGAATTAAATACGAAAATACAGATCATGATTGTCTTGTCTCGAAGTCCCTTCATCTACAACTGGGGGAGGGTGAAGGCTAAGGTGCTTCCTTTGGAACATAAAGCTGCCACACCTTTTTAGGAGAAGAGTGCTAACTGCCCACCTCTACAGCTCTGATCGAAGGCCGTCTTTCACACCCAGAGTCTCTCATTTCCCAACAATAAGCTTTAACAGTTGTGACTCTCTGGAGCCAGATTTCTGCAATCCTTTATGTGGTTATGAAGTGCTGTTTGGGAAACGCTATAGCCAGCATGATGAGCGCTAGCTATCCGAGCACGTTTAAAGTGGCTAGGGCCACATGTTTTCCTGTTCCAGACTCAAATGTTAACGTGAACTGATGACTTGTTGGAATTTGGGTAAAGGTGAAGCGCATAGCTAATAAACTACAAACTTGGAGTATAATAATAATAATAATAATACCTGAGATTTGGTTTCCTGACATGTTGATGTTCTGCAGTGTGTGTACATTTGTCAGTTGCTCAGGAAAAACACTGAAGTTATTATTGGATAAATCGATGCTGATGAGATGCTGCATTTCTCCAATGGCATCTGGGAGTTTAGTCAGCGTGTTTCCCTGCAAATCCAGCTCTACACAAAAACACACAGTACACAAATCATCAATAATTAACGTTCCTGTAGTGTTTACTGCTTCCCGCTGCGGTGTCCTGTCGCCTCAGGCTGTGTGTTTGAATTTAGTAATACAACTGCATTACGTATTTTTTAAATTCCAAGTGAATGGGATAGATGCGCTCATGGATGAACATGAGGCGGGGCTTGGAGATGCGGGGGTACTGGTAAGGGTGAAAAATTCATACTGCGCATTCATTATTTATTTTCTTGGAAATTAACTGCACCCTTATTCATGGCCTCATTGGTTGGGTCGGGTATTATGGGTTTTTTTGGTTTTGTTCTCAAAAATGGCTTTACTGGTAGATACTGACTTTTTTTTTTTAAAGCTCTGGCATGGAGCAGATTTAATAATAATAATAATAATAATGATAAACCTTTTTTTTTAAAAATTAAAAAAAAAAAAAAAGCCTATTTGTTCCTGTTCAGATGGAAAGAAGATACCAAAATACACAGATATACAAAATTATACTTCATACCTCTTAGTTCGGTGAACATGGTGAAAAACTTGCCACTTAAATTCTTCATGTTGTTGTTAGCCAGTGTGATTTTGTGTATTTTATCTGCATAGCTGCGAATCATTTTTAAGACACCATCGGGGAAACCGATTAGTTTACAGTCCGACAGATCTACAAATAAAGATAGAAAAGGACAGAGAGAGAGAGAGAGAGAGAGAGACAAGAATATTATTAGTGTACTGTATTTATTATATCGAGACATGTGGTTGTACTATATACAAGTAATAAACACTGTGTGTGTGTTACAGTAAAATACTGAGATGGTGTGATGATGAGAGTTACTGTTATCACCCTGAAGTTGAAGCTCCATGTAAATGGAGATGAGAATTTCAAGGAGATGTTTATGTAACGTACGGAAGGAGTCTCCAGTGTCAGCGCTGTGTAACAGTCAGAGGTGAATCTGTAACTAAGTTTTCGCACATCTTCATCACAGAGGAGTTTACACTTCTTTACTGTTTCTCACTAACACCACACACTGCCATTTTTTTGTCTTATTAACTTGAAGAGAGAATAAAGAGAGGGCTGGTGAGGGAACGAGTGTGTATAGCTGCTATAACGTAAGTGACAGCACTAAATAATTTGATTCACAGACGCTCCACTACAGATGTACTGTATATAAATTGATAATGTATGACGTGTTCTTTAATGCGCAAAATTTTTTAATTGTAGGCAAATTGCTGTGGTAAAAAAAGGAATAAAACATGATGGGGCTGTGCTGTTGCAAGAAAATAATAATGTTTTATTATAACAGCATGTCCTGTAATTTTTTCTCTCTACTTATTGTAAAAAAACAAAGACTAGTGTTGAGTTTTTACCTAATGTGTCTAATCCGTCCTCCATCGTTGCGTTGATTCTCCTGGCAACGTTGGCCACCGCCTCTCCCATCCTGTGCCAGCCGGAGGAATCTGAAGAGTGTGCATCACTATTAATCTGATTTAAATCAGAAGTGTCGCTATAGTCAATCAGCTCAAACATTGCTGGTGTTTGTAGTGTCCTTTTTCGCTTCCAGTTTAGCATAGTGCACTAAATGTACATGTGTAAAGACTCAGGTAGGGGGTGTGGCCTAATGTATGAAGGCGGAGCTTGTATGTAAGCGACTCAGATGAGAATATTGACTATGATATATGATCAAACTGATGTTATTGCACCAAAGGACAGCATGTGAGGTGAGCATGTGATTTAAACATGCAAATGCTAAACTGGAGACTATTAGCTTCCATTACTATCCTGCTGAAAAAAAACAATAGAAACCCTCATAGAATTTGTAATGGTTTTAATGGTTAGAATGGGAATTTTACTGGTTTTAATGGAAACTGGTAATTTATTGCCTTCTTTTGGGGGCATGTTATGTCTAGTGGATACCGTTAAGGACCAGTAATGTTTTTAATAGTTAGATGATGGTTTGCAATGGGATTTGTAGTGGAAACCATTAGAATTTCTGTGATGGTTTTTCTGTTGTTTTTTTTTCCCCAGCAGGGCAGCTAGAGGCGTTAGCGGTGAAGCTCCAGTGCAGACCTCTTCATGCAGACATGAAGAAGCAGACCTCACACACTGAAATATTTCTGTAGTAAACAGACATGGTGGATGTTTTAATTATCGCTAGCTCCCCCCCTGCACCTGAAGGTTATTGATGTTTATAGGTCGTAATTATGATTAATATACCAGATGGATGTTTAGTGGAAGACACACCTCATAACCATCATTACTGTCATTATTATTATGCATTGTAATCATAAACATGGTGATCAGAATTATTAATATACTGCACCTTTTATTCTGTTCACGTGTTTATTACAGATGTGCTTTCTGTTCTCAATCAAAAACATGCTCATGCTATCAAGTTAAACCGCTGTGACACAGGTGTGAGTACAGGTAACTCTGTTAGTGCTCGCTTAAGGGTTAGTTTTAGTGTTTAAAGATATCTGATCTATTTAGCTGTCTGTCTATCTGTCTCTCTGTCTCTCTCTCTCCCTCTATTGGCTGATCTGTCTGTGTCTGCACTTTGGAGTGTCCATCACATTCATTACAGTGCAGATCAAATCAGGGAAACTTTCATGCATGAATGAAAAAGAACAGTGATTACAGTGAAGTGTGTTGAGATCTGAACTTGTGTTAATGTCACTCACACACTCCTCTTACTGACCTCACAGATCCAACAGCACTTCAGCTCCAACACCTATATTTATCTCACCGACTCAGCAACCCGTGCAGCAGTGTTTCACTGTGTTTACAGCCTGTTTTCTCTTTATTACAGCGCTGTGTGTGTGTGTATAAATCAGTATAAAGCAGAGTTTTAGTAAAACACAAACACACTGCAGTTCCTCATGCACGCGCTCTCACCCGTTTTCACCTGCTTTTTTTTCCCCTCTAAATCTAATTTAAGCGATTTCACTCTGTAATAATTTGCTATACACGTGCTTATCGCTTTAAATAAATGCCACTATCTGTGATTACAGAATCAAACCAAGAGAAATAAAGAAAAGAGCCGGAGACTAAAGCGCTGCCGTACGTCTTAACTGTCGCAAAACACCGGCAACCCGCTTTACGGTTAAGGACGTGTGTCTGGGGGGGGGGGATGTTTACGACGACGACGCAATCCCGGATATATACGTCGCCATGCGACGTCATAATAAACGCTAACATCTTAAAGGGGCCACCGGATTAAATCCCCCGCACTAACGGAATAATACACATCAGGAAAGTGAAGTGAAGTGAATTAGTGATGTAATGTGGGCGGGGTTAACAGGCTGAGGTAAACTCGTTACCGTTAGCTTGGTCGGATAAATCATGATGGCGATCTCTGATTTCTTGTTTAAACCTTCAACAATTTATTCGGGGATTGTTCAACAAGTCCTGTTTAACCGAGAGTTAATAATTAAAAAGAGCCGACGCGCTGTCTTCCACCATTTTTTCTGAGCTTGTCCGCACCAGTCCTGTTGCATTATGGGATTATGCGTTATGCCATTTCGGACTCAACCCTTGTCTAATGCTGAATCGTTACACAATGGTCTAACACTAGACACTACAGAGTGCGCTATGGTGAGGAAACCGAACGAGTAATGTTCAGTAATCGATTTCGTGTTAGTCCACTGTGGGCGTGTCCCAAACCACACACCCTATTCACTATATAGTGCACATAACCCCCTTCAATGGTCCACTGTGGGCGTGTCCCAAACCACACACCCTATTCACTATATAGTGCACATAAACACCTTCATTGGTCCACTGTGGTTGTGTCCCAAACCACACACCCTATTCACTATATAGTGCACATAAACACCTTCATTGGTCCACTGTGTGCGTGTCCCAAACCACACACCCTATTCACTATATAGTGTGCAATATAGTGTGTTAGTTATAATATCAGTCCAGTGATCAGGCTACTTACATCCTCCTGCGTAATATATACTGATTAATGAGGCTTTTCCTGCTTTCAGTCCGGTTTCAGGGAACTTCACAGTACTGAATCTGCTGTGTTGAAGGTCACCAATGATATCTTACTCACTCTTGACTCAGGCTCTTGCTCTATTTTAATCTTGCTTGATTTGAGTGCAGCGTTTGACACAGTAGATCATTTTACAAAGATCATGTAGTTTGGTTTCAGTGGACTGTGCTGGAGTGGTTTGCCTCTTACCTCAAGGAGAGAACCTTTTCTGTTAATGTAGGGAAGTGTTTCTCATCCTGTGTTCAAATTCTCTATGGTGTTCCCCAGGGTTCCATTTTGGGTCCTCTTCTCTTTTCTCTATATATGCTTCCTCTTGGTCATATTATTGAGAGACACCACTTATCATGTTTCTATGCAGATGACACTCAGCTTTATCTTCCTGTGAAAAAAAAGACCTGCTCTGTGTCTACTTTGTTCGACTGTCTAACACTAAGCGCTGGATGGACATGAACTTTTTACAGCTAAACAACGATAAAACCGAAATAATTGTCTTTGGTCCATCAGCTCTGTCCTCTGACATGGTCAGTCAGTTTGGTCCTCTCTCTTCTAATGTGTGCGACCTCTGTGTCATTTTTGACTCCACACTGTGCTTTGATAAGCAGATTAGTGCAGTGGTAAAAAGCAGTTTCTTTCAGTTAAGATCTATTACTAAAGTCAAGATGATGCTCTCCAAGAAGGACCTCGAAACTGTCATTCATGCGTCTATAACATCTAGGTTGGACTATTGTAATTCGCTCTATCTGGGTTTGCCTAGAACAGTGGTTATCAACATGGGGGGCGCAAAAGAGATCAGAAGAGGGGCGCAAATTTTTTCAAGAAGAAAAAAAAACAAAGACGGGGCATCATTTTTGTACTTGATGTATTTTATTGCTTTTAGTTGAGCTTTAGTTATTGCTTTTTATTGATTTTAGTTGAGATTAAAGTGTGTGTGTGTGTGTGTGTGTGTGTGTGTGTGTGTGTGTGTGTGTGTATCTATACATACATACATACATACATACATACATACACACACTTCACTATGTGGCCAAAATTATGTGGACACCTGACCATTACACTCATACAGTGAGGGAAAAAAGTATTTGATCCCCTGCTGATTTTGTACGTTTGCCCACTGACAAAGAAATGATCATTCTATAATTTTAATGGTAGATTTATTTGAACAGCGAGAGACAGAATAACAAAAAAAAAAAAATCCAGAAAAACGCATGTCAAAAATGTTATAAATTGATTTGCATTTTAATGAGGGAAATATGTATTTGACCCCTCTGCAAAACATGACTTAGTACTTGGTGGCAAAACCCTTGTTGGCAATCACAGAGGTCAGACGTTTCTTGTAGTTGGCCACCAGGTTTGCACACATCTCAGGAGGGATTTTGTCCCACTCCTCTTTGCAGATCTTCTCCAAGTCATTAAGGTTTGGAGGCTGACGTTTGGCAACTCGAACCTTCAGCTCCCTCCACAGATTTTCTATGGGATTAAGGTCTGGAGACTGGCTAGGCCACTCCAGGACCTTAATGTGCTTCTTCTTGAGCCACTCCTTTGTTGCCGTGTGTTTTGGGTCATTGTCATGCTGGAATACCCATCCACGACCCATTTTCAATGCCCTGGCTGAGGGAAGGAGGTTCTCACCCAAGATTTGATGGTACATGGCCCCGTCCATCGTCCCTTTGATGCGGTGAAGTTGTCCTGTCCCCTTAGCAGAAAAACACCCCCAAAGCATAATGTTTCCACCTCCATGTTTGACGGTGGGGATGGTGTTCTTGGGGTCATAGGCAGATGAGAGCCGGCAGTGTTTTGGCAGCACGAGGGCGACCTACACAATAATAAGCAAGGGGTTTTTAATGTTTTGGTTTAACCCCGGAGTGGGTGTGGCCTAAACTGGAAGGGATTTATTTATTTATGTCTCCAGAAACACTGTACAATATTATTTCAAAAGAACCGAAGTGTCAGCAGCGTGTGTGAACTCTGGCTCCTCAACCTCAGCTACATCTCTCCAGTTGATCACGGCTGTAGAACTACAGATCAGATCGTTCAGCTGCAGAAGATCAATACTCTGCTTCATATTCGGATCTGTTTAAAACACATCTGTTCAATTTTTTAACCATCTCCTCGTCCTTTATTTCTCCAGGGGACCGCGGCACTCAATCAGTGCTTAAAGTGAACTTCTATATTTATCTCAACTGCCATCTAATCTAATCTAATCTAATCAGAAATTACAATATTGAACTGATAAACACCTTCTTTCATACAAAACATGCAATAATACAATTATATACGCTACTAGCTCTCTCCATCAAGGTCTGTCCTGAGCTGTGAACTGAGCTTTTCCTCACGAGAGCCCCGTCTCTTCCAGCTCGGTCTCCACTTTCCGTCGCCATGTCCTTCCTGGTCTGCCTCGTTTGTGTCCAATGCAGAGCCACTTTAGATTTCCTTTCCTGAGACATCCTGAGTACATGTCCGAGCGTATCTTAATCTGCGTATCTCCTGAGACATGTTGTTAGATCTGGTCTTTTTGATCAGGTTGATATTTGAGATGTTATTGGGCCAGTAGATGTTGCAGAACTTCCTAAGATAACTGTTCATCTCACTTGCTCATGCCTACTTTCACTGTTCTCCAACTATCGGAGCCATACAGAAGCACTGATTTAACATAATACTAATAATAAACTAATATAAATACAATTTCATGAAATTCAATTAATAATATTAATAATAATAATAATAATAATAATAGTAATCAGAAGAAGAAGAAGAAGAAGAAATAAGAATAAAAAAAGCACAAGAGAAAAAAGTATTTATTGGAAATGTATTTCTTTATTTTGGGAAAAAAACATTATGCGGATGTCCTGTAACCAAAAAATCATAAATAATATGAACATAAATATTATGACTCTGTATATCCGTTATTTACATTAAATATTTACACAATTTAAATGCATTAGCAGTGCTTAAAAACAAAAATTCCTTGTTAAAAAAGTATAAACTATGCAGGGAACAGAAACTGTTATTTCACACCCTAGGTAGTGAGCTTACGTAATGAAACTCGTCCTACGCTCCATATCTAGTGCACTGACATGGGGAGAAGGAAACTGAACACCGGACTGCGCCCTACTGGACGTGTAGTGCACTGCATAGCGTTATTGTTTGTTCCAGATGTATTGGGACACCGCCGTTGAACCCTGTGTTTGAGAGGTAGAGTGTTTGTCGTTGGTCTCAGACGGAGGTGTAGAAATGTGATCCCTCTCTCCGTCAGTGACAGCCGCACTCCTCCACAACCATCTCTTCATGATGCCGCAGGATCATCTCTCCGTTCTCATAGTACAGCATGCTGAGGGCGCTGGTGCGGACTGGAGCGCAGCACGGCGAGGGAACTCGACCCTGCTGGAAGTGTTTCAGTAAACTCTGAAGGACGAGAGGGAACAGTGAAGGTAAGAGATAAGGTACGTGAGAACAGGAAATAAATGGAAGGTATGTTTTGCTGGAGTGCACTACTCACCTGCATGTAGGCGTGGTTTGTAGGGTGGAAGTCCTGTCCAAGTGGATTAGGACACGCCCCTTCACAGCGGTAGGCGTTGTACTTTTTAGGGAAGATGATCCAGGAGCCCCATCCGATCTGGTTGAAGTCGACGTGCATGTCCACTCTCCTGCAGAGGCTCTTCTTCTCGTTCTCTTTCTCTCTCTCGTTCTTGTCGTTCTTGCGGCGGCTCTTCTGCCTCTTCACCCTCCTCACCACCTGACTCTCCGCACTCAGGAGGAATTTGGAGCGCTCGGCCGTACGAAGCAGACTCGCTTTATCCTGCTCTCCGTCCTTCGATCCCTCGTATGAGAACACCACCAGCAGCGCGCGATTCATTCCCACGTTTGCCACCTTGACGCCTGAAGTTGCGTGACCTTTGACCTTCCCTCTCATCGCCCTACTCCTCCTCTGCGAGAGCGCGACATCCATCCAGCGGAGCAGCCGAGCCGTGACGTTATACACTCTCCAATGATTGGACGAGCTGATCAGAGAGGATTCTGGGAGAAATCCCAGTGACTGGTCCTCGATGCACACGCTGTGTTTGGGACACGGCCAGTCCTGATGATGACGCAGCTCCACGGTAACCTCCGGCTGAAGGGTCACCGTAGGAACGCGGATCCTCAGCTCGACAGCCTGGATGTGGCGCTCAGAGAGCAAAGTGGAAAGGTCAAAGGTCGTGATCCAGTTTCTGTCTCGAAAGACTACATCTGTTTTTAAAAAATGTAAATGAAAGAAACATATTAGTAAACGCATCCGGAATAATAATAATAATAATAATAATAATAATAAACATTTTTACCTTTCTTTGTATTGTTGTATGTGTTAAGCTTATTTTGTGTAAATATGAAAAATACAGAAAGTAAAAATAAATTATGTTAAAAAACACTGAAATTATTAAAGTTAAATACAATTGCTTTTTTTAATCTAAACAGAATAAATCAGGTCAGACTTATTATTATTATTATTATTATTATTATTATTATTATTACATAAATCTCAGATTATTGGCAATAATTTATTTATAGCATATTTATATTATGTTTCTGTTTTAAATGTTTAGTGAAAGGTGTGTGTGTGTGTGTGTGTGTGAAACTAATGCTGATTTGATTAATAGGCTGAAACTCTGAACTAAATAATTAACTATTACATTATCTCCTGCTACACACACACACACACACACACACACACACTCACACACACACTCACACACACGTCCAGGTGCTTGTTTGGCTTATGCATATCCTCCTTTGCAAACACACGCCTACACACACACACACAGGCTCAAGCTTTCTCACCCCCCCCCCACACACACACACCTGGGCTCCTAATCTAATCAGCTCGGTGTGTGAAAAGGGGACATGTTGATTTGGATTTAACAAGTGATTTGTAGGAGGGAAGTCTGGAAGCACAGCCAATCAACATCACACACACACACACATACATACATACATACAGAGAGAGAGAGAGAGAGAGAGACTAAATCTAAATCTCTGATCCCTGACTCAGACTTTATTTATTTTTCCCTGATGTGTATTTGACTCTGACTGGAGTGTGTTTTGGGTTTCTGTGACATCACACACACACACACACACTCTCTCTCTCTCTCTCTCTCTCTCTCTCTCACACACACACACACACACACACACCTAGGAATTAAAATTAAAAGCATAATTACACAAAACCATAATATAAATCTGATTATATATATATATATATATAGAGAGAGAGAGAGAGAGAGAGAGAGAGGTGCATTTATATACATATAAATATAAATGTCTCTCAGTAATGAATAATAGAATAATCATGACATAAATAAATAAATAAATAAATAAATAAAGACAAAAATGCGGTTACTTTGCCGCATTGCAGGTCAATTTTATAAAAATAATAAAAAAGGTTAAGGAAAGGATTTAAGTTAAGAGTGTAGCTGCATTTAATTTTAAAATAGAATTAATCATAACATTTTTGTTAACTCTACCTTTTTCCTTTTCACATTGTTGTACTTTTATAAACAATAGAGGAAAAACAAACAAACAAACAAATAAATAAAGGGAATAAGTTGGGAGTCTTACTCCTGGGAGCGACGCTGCGGACCGTGTCGGCTCTCAGCGCTCTGTCCAGATCCGCGTGATGATGAGGATGGAGGTGATGAAGTGGCGCTGATGATGAAGATGATGAAGATGGCGGTGCTGGAGTCTGATTGGTGCTGAAGCTGTGATACAGACGCATCATGTAGGAGGGAAAGTACTGACTCTCGTTCCTCTGAGTGCTGAATCCTGATCCCAGTCCCAGAGCGCCGAGGTGGAGCAGGAGCACCAACCCTCCCGCTGCCTTCATGATGATACACTGACGCCTCTCACCCTGCAGCCTCCAGCTTTTATACACCACTCTTACACCCCCCCTTCACCCCCACTCCCTCACACCACCTCACCCCCACCCCCTTCACACCCCAGTCCCCCCCAAATTGAAGGGGCATTAAAGCACCTCTTCAAGGGCTTCATGTGACAGCTCATCATCTATTCAACTGGAAATGAGGACACGCTAAACACACACACACACACACTAACACACACACATACGCAATAACACACGCTAATACACACACACACACACACACACACACACACACTTCTGTACACCACTTTCTGTGTATTTTTCATGTTCTTCTGTCTTAAAGATTCCGGATGTTAAATCTAAACACTGATTGCTGAATATTACTTTTTTAATTATTTTATTTTTTTATTTACAGTATTCAAATAGGCCCATTAATTAAAATCTAAATAATCAATGATAATATATTTAAATAAATGTATCATAAGCAATATTTTGTTGTTAATTTATGTTTTAAAAATAAAATATAAACAATGCAATTTGTTTTCTAGAGTTTTTGCTGATAAAACTACGACTAATAAACTTTATTTACATTTATATAGCTCAGAAATATTACAGTAAAATGAGCAAATAATAATAATAATAATAATAATAATAATAATAATAATAACAGGGATGGAAATAGGAAAATAACAAAAATGTATAAAAATATTTTATTTTTATACTTTATTTTTATTTTATATTTTCAAAATAATGAAAAACAAAATAAAAGTAGAATAATTATAGTAATAATAATGTGATAGTGCAGGGAGAGGGGAGTACTGAAATCACACACACACACACTCACACACACAGACACACACACACTCACACAAACACACTCTCACACACTCTCTCACACTATTCACTTGGGTTTTCTCTTTCAGCTCTACACGTGCTCTTACACTAGACCCCAGTGTTGTGGTCGGGACAGTGCGCATGCGCAGAAGCACATTCAGCAGCACAAGAAAAGACACACTGCGGGGTGAAGAAACACCGCTTCAATTTAAAAGAGAACAGAGAGAGTCCAGGGACTGAACACACACATTAAACCGCGCGCGCGCGCGCGTGTGTGCACGCGGGCAGGAGGATTCGCGGTTTGGTGCAATGGTGAGTAGAGAAGTTTTCCTCCTGATTCTGGAACTGTGGAGGTGTGTGTGTGTGTGTGTGTGTGTGAGAGAGAGAGAGAGAGAGAGAGAGAGAGAGAGAGAGATGCAGCAAAGCTCACTGCATCTGCGCGCGTGTTGCGTGTCTGTGTGCAGTGTGTGTGTGTCTGTGTGTGTGTGTGTGTGTGTGTGTGTGTGTGTGTGTGTAAAAACACTGCACACCGGGAGTTCCAAGACTCGTAAACACAAGTTATTTTGTATGAACTCAGTTCCTAACACTGTGTTTAATCAGAGCTCCAGTCCTCAGGAACACAGCGCTGAGAATTAACTACACACACACACACACACACACACTCACACACACTACTGATTTAAACTGTCTCAGGGCAAAACACTGAAACATCTGAGTAAAACCGGAAGATGACGTCAGAGTACCACATAAACATACCTGTAAATAAAAAGACAGTAATAAATAATAATAATAAGAGGATGAAGAAGAATAGGAATAATAAATATAGAATAAATGTAAAGTGTAAGTAAAGTATAAACACTGACTGAATTGAAGTCTTTAATTGTAAATGGAGTGTGAAGGAGAACTCGGGTTCTCACAGGAACTCAGATTCCTGAGAACATTCTCAGTACATTAATACAACGAGTGAAAGATAAAAATAAAATGGAATATTTATTTATTTCTCTAATAGCAGCCTCTTCTTCTTCTTTTTGTTATTATTATTATTATTATTATTATTATTATTATTATAGCCACAGTGTTTGTGCTGCTTGGTTTAAACTATTAATTGAATTTTAAATCTATTTTATTTTTATTTATCTTTGTAAAGGGCTGATAGAGAAACATTAGCTTGTTGTAGCTTGTGAGATTGTTCTTGTCGTTGTTGTTGTTTGAGAATGTTCTTCACTTTCTGTAAAGAATGTACTTTCTACTTTTTAAGAGAGTGAAAGGATAAAAAACCAACATTATTAAACTCATGAACCCACGAGTGATATTTGAGTGAAATGATCTTGTACAGTATTTTATTTGAGTGAAGCTCCTCCCTCCGCTGCTGATTGTGGTGTTGAGTTTAATACATAAACCTCGCATCACTAAATTAAATCAGTCAGTAAAAGTGTAACTCTGTGTTAAAGCTTATTGTTTTAAAACGTGTAACTGTTATCATTTGTACGTTTATAAATCCTGACCTCAGTTTCGTAGCAACAATAAAAGCCAAGCAGTTAAAGTGTGACATCACAGCGTTAAAATTAATAAATAAATAAATAAGAAATAATAAGGAATAATCTTTTGTTTCTGACGACGAGTCAGTTATTAACGATGATAATGTGTACTAATGTTTGCTAACATTATTCTAACGCTGTTAGCTAATAGGTAGCTTGTATATGTCTGTTTATGATATAAAATAAACAGTGACTTTATTAACACAAAGTTTAGAATAAATAATTCAGATAAAAATAATGATGCATTCAATTAAAAAAACTATTTACTGTGTAGCATCGAGTGTTTTCTTCCTTCCTCCATATTTATTTATCATAGCTGACGTCTGAGCTACAGATGTGAAATTAGCGTGTGTGTGTGTGTGTGTGTGTGTGTTTGGAGGTGTGTTTAGGATGTGTGTTATGTCGCTACTTAACTGCCACCTTTTTCACACCTCACTTTATTTACATTACGCCTAAGACATCAAAGTGACATGGCAGCTATTCACACCACTGTAATGACACACACACACACACACACACACACACACACAAACACACACACACACACACACAAAACTAGCCTCCACAGCTGAGGCTTTATTAGCTAGCTCACTTTTTATGCTAATTAATGACAGGAATCAGAAAAAAGACGTCTTTGATGCTAAATTAAACTGAATCCTGAGAAAACTCTGTATTTAGATAACACACACACACACACACACACACACACACACACACACACACACATGAGCTAACATGTCCTGAGTGAAACTGCAGGTTGGAGATCTCGTCAAGTCATGAAGTATCTTCTGAAGGTGACGTGTGAACGTGTGGTATCGACAGTGAGGGTTATGAAGATTAACGATGATGAGGATATCGATACTGACCTGTATCATCATAAACATCACCTCACATCACCTCAACATCTAAACACCAGCAACACACTGAAAATACCACAAATCAAATATCAATGAATACTTCATTAATGCATTCTGTTTAATGTTTCCTGAGGATTAGCTGTTAATGCTAGCCCAGTTTTACAATACTGCAATGAAGGACTGTTTTATGATTGTAGATGGAGAGAGAATCTGAGGTTTAATTATAATTATATTATACACCACTGTAACTGTTTAAAATATAAATAATGTAACTAGCTGAGAGTTAGCATTACTGTAACAGACACTACTGCTGAAAGAGAGAAATGTTGAGAGAGAGAGAGATACAGACAGAGGCAGAGAGAAATGAAGAGAGACAGACAGAGAGAGACAGACAGACAGAGAAATGAAGAGAGAGAGACAGTCAGAGGCAGAGAGAAATGGAGAGAGAGCGAGACAGAGAGAAATGAAGAGCGCGAGAGACACAGAGAGAAAGGAAGAGAGAGAGACAGACAGGCAGAGAGAAATGAAGAGAGAGAGAGACAGAGAGAAATGAAGAGAGCGAGAGAGACGGAGAGAAAGGAAGAGAGAGAGACAGACAGGCAGAGAGAAATGAAGAGAGAGAGAGACAGAGAGAAATGAAGAGAGAGAGAGACAGAGAGAAATGAAGAGAGAGAGAGACAGACAGAGGCAGAGAGAAACAGAGAGAGAGAGACAGAGAGAAATGAAGAGAGAGAGAGAGAGACAGAGAGAAATGGAGAGAGAGAGAGAAATGAAGAGAGAGAGAGAGACAGAGAAATGAAGAGAGAGAGAGACAGACAGAGGCAGAGAGAAATGGAGAGCGAGAGACAGAGAGAAATGAAGAGAGAGAGAGACAGAGAAATGAAGAGAGAGAGAGACAGAGAGAAATGAAGAGAGAGAGAGACAGACAGAGGCAGAGAGAAACAGAGAGAGAGAGACAGAGAGAAATGAAGAGAGAGAGACAGAGAGAAATAAATGAAGAGAGAGACAGAGAGAGAGAAATGAAGAGAGAGAGAGAGAGACAGAGAGAAATGGAGAGAGAGAGAGAGAAATGAAGAGAGAGAGAGAGACAGAGAAATGAAGAGAGAGAGAGACAGAGAAATGAAGAGAGAGAGAGACAGACAGAGGCAGAGAGAAATGGAGAGCGAGAGACAGAGAAATGAAGAGAGAGAGAGAGACAGAGAGAAATGAAGAGAGAGAGAGACAGAGAGAAATGAAGAGAGAGAGAGACAGACAGAGGCAGAGAGAAATGGAGAGAGAGAGACAGAGAAATGAAGAGAGAGAGAGACAGAGAGAAATGAAGAGAGAGAGAGACAGACAGAGGCAGAGAGAAATGGAGAGAGAGAGAGACAGAGAAATGAAGAGAGAGACAGAGAAATGGAGAGAGAGACAGAGAAATGGAGAGAGAGCGAGAGAGAGCGAGAGAGAGAAATGAAGAGAGAGAGAGACAGACAGAGGCAGAGAGAAATGGAGAGAGAGCGAGACAGAGAGAAATGAAGAGAGTGAGAGAGACAGAGAGAAATGAAGAGAGAGAGACAGACAGGCAGAGAGAAATGAAGAGAGAGAGAGACAGAGAGAAATGAAGAGAGAGAGAGACAGACAGGCAGAGAGAAATGAAGAGAGAGAGAGACAGAGAGAAATGAAGAGAGAGAGACAGAGAGAAATTAAGAGAGAGAGAGACAGACAGAGGCAGTGAGAAACAGAGAGAGAGAGACAGAGAGAAATGAAGAGAGAGACAGAGAGAGAAATGAAGAGAGAGAGAGAGAGACAGAGAGAAATGGAGAGAGAGAGAGAGACAGAGAGAAATGGAGAGAGACAGAGAAATGGAGAGAGAGTGAGAGAGAGAAATGGAGAGAGTGACAGATGGAGAGAGAGAGACAGACAGAGGCAGAGAGAAACAGAGAGAGAGAGACAGAGAAATGAAGAGAGAGACAGAGAGAGAGAGAAATGAAGAGAGAGAGAGAGAGAGAGAGAGACAGAGAGAAATGGAGAGAGAGAGAGACAGAGAAATGGAAAGAGACAGAGAAATGGAGAGAGAGAGACAGAAATGGAGAGAGAGACAGATGGAGAGAGAGAGAGACAGAGAGAAATGAAGAGAGAGAGAGACAGAGAGAAATGGAGAGAGAGAGAGAGACAGACAGAGACAGAGAAATGGAGAGAGAGACAGAGAGAAATGGAGAGAGAGACATGGAGAGAGAGAGAGAGAGACAGAGAGAAATGGAGAGAGAGAGAGAGACAGAGAGAAATGGGGAGAGAGAGAGAGAGACAGAGAGAAATGGAGAGAGAGAGACAGACAGAGACAGAGAGAAATGGAGAGAGAGAGATGATGATGATGTAATGGAAACTTCCATTAATGAGAGTTAGATGTGTGTAAAGATGGACAGAGAGATGGATGGATGTATAACAGGGATGTGACAGTGAGGAAATTTTCCCACCGGTTAATCGACGCGTGACAACACCGGTAATACCGGTATCACCGGGGGGCGGGGAAGGGCGGGCTGGGGGTGGTGTTGGGGGCGAATCACCCCTCGACCCGTACGAATGTGTGGATTTCACTTTTGCTTTGGAATTAGCGGCAGTTCGGAGTCAGCAATTGCTTTAATGGTGGGTTCACTATTATTCTTAATGAAAATCACATCACAACAGTACAGTGTTCATTAGGGACGCGTAATGAATAAACAGTAGGGATGTAATGAAATACCCGTTTACTGCTCAAAATATTCATTTATTTTCTTAAAAACAGATTTAAACTGAACGTGGGCGTGACCTAACCCAGAACCATGAACCATGTCATGATGGTGTTTTAGGGACACTGTTTAAATAATAATAATAATAATAATAATAATAATAATAATAATAAAAAGATTTCTAAAATAACGTTGTAATATTTTGAGAATAAAGTTGTAATTTTATGAAATCGCAGGCAGTGGTCACCTACAAGCCTATCGATGCTCACATCTGCTGAACCCCACTGATACATGAAATGTATATCACTATATTATATAATATAATGTAATATAATAGAATATATAATAAAATGTAATTTTATAGGCTTAAATTAAATCAAAACTTAAATATAAAAAGATTAAGGCTTTATTGTAGCACTTCCATCAGTGAAACCACTCAAATACAGCCGTGTGGTGTAGTTGCAGTGAGATACCGCCAGAGGGTGCTGTGGGATACGGTGTTGTGATCTCCCGGGGAGAAGGAGAAGAAGTGAGTGAAACACAGTCACATGTTTCTCTCTCGTTAGGCATGAATCCAAAATGTTCCCAGATCACCGGTGTAACATTTGGTTTCCCAACAAGATCCACTGCAGCAACAGAACCCGGAGTGAACAGAACCGGAAGTGAAACAGAACCCGGAGTGAACAGAACCCGGAGTGAACAGAACCGGAAGTGAACAGAACCGGAAGTGAACAGAACCCGGAGTGAACAGAACCGGAAGTGAACAGAACCCGGAGTGAACAGAACCCAGAGTGAAACAGCAGAGTTCTCCTGACTGGATTTCACAGTGCTCAAACAATCCCGCACCAAACTAACAGACGACACCATATAAGGCCTTTAATTATGATTACGTAATTTGTGTATTAATATAAAATCTCCTGTGTGATGTGACACCACCGCAGGTAGCACTCCACCACTGCGGTGGTAGTTTGTGTGGTTGTCATAGCCACCGTCACAGCCCGAACCCCACTGAACCCCACTGAACCCCACACAGATGTGACCTTCGATAGCCTGTGATTTCTCCTTCAACAAAAGTAATTTCTCCAAATCCTCAACTTCCCGTACTGTAACACCTGAGCGTTAGCTACAGTTCTGCTCAAGACTTTCAGGCACCCTATTCTCCTTTTTGTACAAACTTTGTTATAGATTTTTATTTTATGACTTCTTCATTATCGAGTCGGTACAAAAACATTTTATATTTCCAAACGTTCGTTTGAAGCGAGTGCGACAGTCAGAGTCTCCAGAAGATCCGTGTCTGGTTCTGCAACACGCGCAGTAACACTCTCATCTCATTTCCTTATTAAACTGCACACACTCTACCTGAGAATCCTTTTTCTTTTTAAACAAAGTTTACTGCTCTTTATAGCATTTTAAAATGTAGAAACATTTAATTTCATTATTTTTGAAGGCATCTTTGCACAGCAGCATTTCTGTGACCAAGACTTCTGCACAGAACTGTGTAACATTTTATCATAACATTAATACTTAATTCTCAAAATATTATGGCTTTATTCTTGAAATCTTGTATTTTTATTTTTTAAACAGTGGCAGTTTATAAAGTTGTTAGAGAATATTTACAATATTTGTTCAAAAGTATGTGCACCCCTGACCATTACACCCATATGTGGCTCTTCCCCAAACCTTGGACACACACAGTTGTATAGAACGGCTCTGTACGCTGTAGCGTTACAGTTTCCCTTCACTAGAACTAAGAGGCCCGAACACTGTTCCAGCATCATACAAAGTGCACAAAAAGTGCGAGCTCCATGAAGACGTGGTGTGTGAAGGTTGGAAGAAGGTAGGAGAACTCGAGTGTCCTGCACAGATCAACATCAGCGCCTAACCTCAACCTCACTAACGCTCTTGTAGCCGAATGAACACAGATCCCCAGAGCCACGCCCCCAAATCCCCACAGCCACGCCCCCAAATCCCCACAGCCACGCCCCAAAATCTAGTGGAACACCTTCCCAGAAGAGTGAAGGAGATTATTATAACATTAAACACCGGGGGAATAAATCTGGAATGGGACGTTCAGCAAGAACACATGGGTGTGATGGTCAGGGGTGCACATACTTTTGGTAATATAGTGTAGGTTGATGGAACTTTTTCACTCAGTGGTGGAAAACAGGAAGAGAATACACACACACACACACTCTCTGTTTCAGTGTGACTCTCTAGTTCCTCCAGGATTTCGCCATTTCATGATCGCAACAATTATTTAAAAAAAAATAAGCCGCAGCAAAATTAAGCATTTTTTCCGCAACAACAAAAAAAAAACTCCAGGAAATCCTGTATGGACTAATTAGTGTCTCACCAGGTGTGCTGCTCTTACACTAATGGAGTGTTAGTGTGTTAGCCGTGTGTGTGTGTGTGTGTGTGTGTGTGTGTAAAGGATTAGGGTACACTTCTCCATTAGGCCCTGTGGTGAAGACGCCATGACTTCATTAGAGCCCAGTCTCCTGGTGTTAACTCTGTGTGTGAGAGAGAGAGAAGGATAAAGAGGTGGTGGTGTTAATGAAAGTGTGTGTAACGTTCGTTCTCAGATGAACTTCACTGATAAGGGAATATGATGAAGTTCTCCTCTCTGTAGTGTGATGTGTGCAAACATTAAGGAACATTGAGGCAGTCCAGGAAGTGGACAGAGAAGGAAAACATCTTGGAACATCAACTAATGTTCTGCTACCTACACAAATGAACAGAACAGGAACAGAACCACAGGAATACCCATACACCCCTGAGCGAGACACGTGACCCTGACATGTTGTTACTGCGTGCAGAAGACGGTTGTGTTTCAGGACAGATAGCTGGTCCCAGGAACTCGGTCTTTTCCACACACATTTCACCTCAGCTAAGTAGCTAACTCTAATATCACTGAACTAAGAATCTAACAGGATTAGCACGCTAGTTAGCTGACATGCATGCAATCTAATCAGCTGGGTCGTGTTCTTACTGAGGAGTTTAACTAGATTAACCCTCTTACCCCTTAGTTCCCACAGTATTATGTCCCACAACCCTATATTCCCCATAGAAACAGCACGCCAACCCTGAGTTCCCGGGCCAAAATTGGCCTCAAAATCAACATTTTAATTTTAACATTTTTAGGCCTTGAAACAACTTATAATAATGTATTTGTGTAATATTACTTTGAAAATGAAGCAGTTCAGTGTTTTTACTCCACTTAGAGCACAATTCTTAACTAGAGAAATGACGAAAAATGCTCGCTAAAATCCTTCTACTCATTTAGAAGTACCATACGAGCATCAGCGTGGTCAGTGCCTTTGAATAAATTCAAGTAAATAATAAATAAATAAATAAATGCATTTAGCGCCTAAAGTCAAGTTTGTGGTGATAATCAGAGCAGCAGGTAGTGTTTTCACTAATGCACAGAGATGGTCAGGTTATGACTCGACCCCTGCAGTGTCAGTCGCACTGGTTGATGCTGAAGATGAAGATGGATCAGGGTCTGAATCAGGAGAGTTTGCGTCTCTCAGTTTCGGTTTCAGCATCGCCTGAACTTTCACTGCTGTCACTATCTAGAATCCTCGCTCTCGCCTGTGTAACTGTGTATGTTTTCTTTTTTTCACTGTTTAGATGTACCTGTGTTCACTGTAGGTGTAACTTTAGCTGGAACACGATTAGCTTTTCACTTTGGCATTTTTAGTTCACTTCTACTATTACACCAATATTCACGCTTGGATCTTCATCGTAATGCCGGCGTAATAACGTCATCACGTCGTGACGTCATGATGTCATCAACCTTCCAGGTCAAAAAGTAATAATTGAATAAGTAAGGAATCATAGCGGAGTGATGCCGGTACACCGGCGTTACCGGGATAACGTTTACACTGTAAAGCCGCTATATCGGCCTTACGGGGATTTGGCATAGACGACCAAGCCGGTATATCGTCCTTACGGGAATAGATCAAACACAGGCAAGCCAGTTTTTCGGCCATACGGGGTAAGAGGGTTAAACTTTGTCCAGCTAAAAAATGAGTTTATGGCTTCAGTAATGGCGCTGTAATCATTCACCAGTATAATCACCAGCATAATCACCAGCATAATCACCAGTAATGACCAGTATGATCACCAGTAATGACCAGTATAATCACCAGTAATGACCAGTATAATCACCAGTAATGACCAGTATAATCACCACTATAATGACCGGTATAATCACCAGTAATGACCGGTATAATCACCGGTATAATCACCAGTATAATCACCAGTATAATCACCAGTAATGACCAGTATAATCACCAGTAATGACCAGTATAATCACCACTATAATGACCAGTATAATCACCAGTAATGACTTGTATAATCACCAGTGTAATCACCAGTAATGACCAGTATAATCACCAGTAATGACCAGTTTAATCACCACTATAATGACCAGTATAATCACCAGTAATGACTGGTATAATCACCAGTATAATCACCAGTATAATCACCAGTGTAATCACCAGTAATGACCAGTATAATCACCAGTAATGACCAGTATAATCACCACTATAATGACCAGTATAATCACCAGTAATGACTGGTATAATCACCAGTATAATCACCAGTATAATCACCAGTGTAATCACCAGTAATGACCAGTATAATCACCACTATAATGACCAGTATAATCACCACTATAATGACCAGTATAATCACCACTATAATGACCAGTATAATCACCAGTATAATTACCAGTGTAATCACCAGTAATGACCAGTATAATCACCAGTAATGACCAGTATAATCACCAGTAATGACCAGTATAATCACCACTATAATGACCAGTATAATTGCCAGTATAAACACCAGTGTAATCACCAGTAATGACCAGTATAATCACCAGTAATGACCAGTATAATCACCAGTAATGACCAGTATAATCACCAGTATAATCACCAGTATAATCACCAGTAATGACCAGTATAATCACCAGTAATGACCGGTATAATCACCACTATAATGACCAGTATAATCACCAGTAATGACCAGTATAATCACCAGTAATGACCAGTATAATCACCACTATAATCACCAGTATAATCACCAGTAATGACCAGTATAATCACCACTATAATCACCAGTATAATCACCAGTAATGACCAGTATAATCACCAGTAATGACCAGTATAATCACCAGTGATGACCAGTGTAATCAGTATAATCACCAGTAATGACCAGTATAATCACCACTATAATCACCAGTAATGACCAGTATAATCACCAGTGATGACCAGTGTAATCATCAGTATAATCACCAGTAATGACCAGTATAATCACCAGTATAATCACCAGTATAATCACCAGTAATCACCAGTATAATCACCAGTAATGACCGGTATAATCACCACTATAATGACCAGTATAATCACCAGTAATGACCAGTATAATCACCAGTAATGACCAGTATAATCACCAGTGATGACCAGTATAATCACCAGTGATGACCAGTGTAATCAGTATAATCACCAGTAATGACCAGTATAATCACCACTATTATCACCAGTAATGACCAGTATAATCACCAGTGATGACCAGTGTAATCATCAGTATAATCACCAGTAATGACCAGTATAATCACCAGTATAATCACCAGTAATGACCAGTATAATCACCAGTAATGACCGGTATAATCACCACTATAATGACCAGTATAATCACCAGTAATGACCAGTATAATCACCACTATAATGACCAGTATAATCACCAGTAATGACCAGTATAATCACCAGTAATGACCAGTATAATCACCACTATAATCACCAGTATAATCACCAGTAATGACCAGTATAATCACCAGTAATGACCAGTGTAATCATCAGTATAATCACCAGTAATGACCAGTATAATCACCACTATAATGACCAGTATAATCACCAGTAATGTCCAGTATAATCACCAGTATAATCACCAGTAATGCCCAGTATAATCATCAGTATAAACACCAGTATAATGACTCAGAGTTTCTATGAGGTGTGTATATGTGCGTCCCAGATCGCACACTTGTGCACTACTACATTGTGTAGTATAAATAGTGAGTGTGTTCACACTGAAACAGGAAGAAGTTGGACACTTGATGCACGTAACGGTTGCAGCTTTGCTCACGTAGGTGAAGAGGGGCGGAGCTACCAGGCGTTGGCGCTGGCTGACTTTTGCTCAGAATTAAAAAAGGTCATGTTGGGTATAAACAGTAATGCTGACGTAAACAGTAAACTGAAGAAAGTCATTTCGGTGACTCTGGATAAAGCTAAAGCTAGCGGAGTGGCGTTATGTGCGTATGACGTCGTGTAACATTCATACATTATTTATACATTAGAGTGTATAGTGTAAGTGCACAGTGTGTCCGGTCCCAGCAGGTTAGCACACCAATTAGCTTAGCATCAATTAGCCATAGAGTTACACCGTGTGAAAGCGTTCATTTGGCCAAATAGCACTTCCTGTGTTTTAGTGCAGATCCAACATCAGTCCCATTCCTAAATATAATTCCTGACGGACACATTAAAGATCAGCCACCAAAATTATTTTTACTGTTATTACTTTTTTAAATTAAAAAATTAAAGATTATTTTAATATATTAATAAATAAATAAAATGTCTGTCTTCCTTCTTTCACTGAAATGAAAATGACACTTAATTCTATTAGATTTTATTTCTCTAGAACTTTTAACAACATATTTAAACATTACACTCTCATAGTTACATTTACATCATCTTAAATGTCTTGTAGGGGTTTTTTTGTTTAGTTTTTTACCCTTAATGCAAATTAATTATAAAAGGAAACTGGCAAATCCAAACACCTGGAGATAAAAAAAAAAAAGAACTCCTAGTGGACACGTGTGGAAATACACCAGCAATGCTCATTAATATTCTTTTATTGTGGATTGTGTAAGTGATTATCAGCACATACTGACACAATACAGGGTGTGTGTGTGTGTGTGTGTGTTTGTGTGTAAGAATCAGGTCAGTCGGAAAAAGATGTTTAAAAAAAACATAAATCCATCTGTAAGATGTAGAACAGCACACAGGAAGTGTAAGTGTGTGTGTGTGTGTAGTCTATGTTATGCAGGTCTAGGCAGTATTTAGTGCACACACACACAGACACACACACACACACACACACTCCTGGACTGTGTAAAAGTGCAAGCTGCATGCATATTCAAGTTGCGTGAATTTTCAACACACAACAGAACTGACTTCAGTACAATCTATCACACTATACCTGTACACACACACACACACACACACACACACACACACACACACACCTCACCTGTTTTTGTTTAAAGGATGACAGGAAGACAGGGCTAATGGAACATTAATCACCCATCTGTCTCTCTGTTTAACACTGAGACTTCAACTGTGTGTGTGTGTGTGTGTGTGTGTGTGTGTGTGTGTGTGTGTGAGAGAGAGAGACGGACTCTTCCTTCTTCTCCAGGAATACCTTCATGCCCATCTGATTTCTCCTCTCCTCATCTCTCCTCTCTTCTGTTCTCTTCTGTTGTAGTTTGGGGGCCAAGCACCAAAGGCATGCAGGCAACTTACTGTTATTCTTTTCTTCTTCTTCCTCTTCTGGCTAGGGTGTCTATTTCAGCCCACAGAACCATCTGGTAAAACCTTGTGAAATTCAGCACACTGCTTGGGAAGTGTTTTTGTGCTCTAGCGCCACCATCGGGTCAAATTTCCCCCTGATTTGGAAGTACTTTTATGGTTATAACTTTTGAACTGTGTGTCCAAAATGTATGAGCCAGGCCTCCCTGGATCCCCCGG
Source organism: Ictalurus furcatus (assembly GCF_023375685.1). NCBI lineage: Eukaryota > Metazoa > Chordata > Actinopteri > Siluriformes > Ictaluridae > Ictalurus > Ictalurus furcatus. The sequence goes on along the minus strand of NC_071267.1, from coordinate 28,836,013 downwards.
GATCTGAGTGTCTACCTCATTAGATTTTCCGCCATCTTGGATTTTGTCAAAAAAATGTTGTTATTTTTTTTCGCTACTCCACAAATATTATCCGATCCTTACCAAGTTTGTCTCACATCATCTTGAGACCTGTCTGAACTTTCACAAAGTGGGGAAAAGGCCCAGACTGATGAGAAAAAAAAAATAAATAGCTTAGATGTTTTTAAACTGCAAGGAGAAGAAATAATGTTGAGGTCAGAGTAGCAGCGATCACAACCACAGCTCACAGCAGCACGTTAGTTCATCTAGACCTTTCCTCCTACAGTCAGAGCGTTCCACCTCAGAGAGAATCACTTTGTCTGTAGTTATGGCTCTGCTTTCCTGTGATTGCTTTGGCAGTTATTATAGCGCGTCTGTGACTGTGCGGCTCACCGTGTCTGGTGCTTGGCCCCTGAAAATACAGCTTGCAGCTTTAATTCTTTATTCTTATCCTTTCTCTCTTTTTTCTTGTCTCCCCACCTACCTTCACTGTTAACTACCATCTCACACCCCGTGTGTGTGTGTGTGTATGTATGTGTATGTGTGTGTGTTAATGTGTGTATGTGAATTGCGTACCGTAATCGTACATCCCATTAGCTGCAGTGTGTGATTTGCGCTCCTTTGTGTGAGGAGGGTTTTACACACTTACACCTTTTTAATTCATGTGGTAATCTGTGTGTGTGTGTGTGTGTGAGAGAGAGAGAGGTTGTAATTAGACAGTTGAGGGTGTGTGAGTTGGAGGAAGCTTAAGTCACAGTGCAACAGCTGTGTGTGTGTATCTATATGTATATATATGTGTGTGTGTGTGTGTGTGTATATATATTAGATATAATAGTGTGTGTGTGTGTGTGTGTGTGTGTGTGTGTCCTCTGCTGCACTGGGCTGGTTGGTGAGTAAGACCGAAAGGTTCCGCCTCCACATCCTCTCCACACACACAGATTTGCCATGCTTCCTTTGCTGATGTAAGTGTGTGTGTCTTCCTTTTGTACTCGTCTGTGTTTAACATTGGCTCTCAGTGTGTAACCACACACACACACGCGCGCGCACACAGACACACACACACTTTTACAGAATGGATGGGTGAGGATCGAGTTGGTTTTCTTTAAGTTGGACGACAAAAACGGAGACAGGTATGAACCGACTCTGTGTTTGTGTGTGTGTGTGTGTGTGTGCACTAACAGAATTAATATCAGAATGAAGTGGTGTGGTGATAATCAGCTGCAGCGATAGTATAATATTCCACAGTGCTTCAGAATGTAGTAGTGTTTCAGTCAGGACTAGGGTGTCTATGTAGGGGGAATATGATAATGATAATGAGTCTTTATTGATCACATTTACATTACAGCACAGTGAAATTCTTTTCTTCACATACCCCAGCATGACAGGAGGTTGGGGTCAGAGCGCAGGGTCAGCCATGATACAGCGCCCCCTGGAGCAGAGAAGGTTAAGGGCCTTGCTCAAGGGCCCAACAGTGGCAGCTTGGCAATGCTGAGGCTCAAACCCCTGACCTTCTGATCAATGACCCAGAGCCTTAACCGCCTAGCCACCACTGCCCCCATGTAGGGTGCATATGTAGGGGAAGTATGTAGGGTGTTTAGTTAGGGGGAATATGTAGGGGAAGTATGTAGGGGAAGTATGTAGGGGGAATATGTAGGGTGTCTATGTAGGGGGAATATGTAGGGGAAGTATGTAGGGTGTCTATGTAGGGTGTCTATGTAAGGGGGAATATGTAGGGTGCATATGTAGGGGAAGTATGTAGGGTGCATATGTAGGGGAAGCATGTAGGGTGTCTATGTAAGGGGGAATATGTAGGGTGCATATGTAGGGTGTCTATGTAGAGGGAATATGTAGGATGCATATGTAGGGCGTCTATGTAATTGGAATATGTAGGGGAAGTATGTAGGGTGTCTATGTAGGGGGAATATGTAGGGTGCATATGTAGGGGAAGTATGTAGGGTGTCTATGTAAGGGAGAATATGTAGGGTGCATATGTAGGGTGTCTATGTAGAGGGAATATGTAGGGTGTCTATGTAATTGGAATATGTAGGGAAAGTATGTAGGGGGAATATGTAGGGGGAATATGTAGGGTGCATATGTAGGGGAAGTATGTAGGGTGCATATGTAGGGGAAGCATGTAGGGTGTCTATGTAAGGGGGAATATGTAGGGTGCATATGTAGGGTGTCTATGTAGAGGGAATATGTAGGATGCATATGTAGGGCGTCTATGTAATTGGAATATGTAGGGGAAGTATGTAGGGTGTCTATGTAGGGGGAATATGTAGGGTGCATATGTAGGGGAAGTATGTAGGGTGTCTATGTAAGGGAGAATATGTAGGGTGCATATGTAGGGTGTCTATGTAGAGGGAATATGTAGGGTGTCTATGTAATTGGAATATGTAGGGAAAGTATGTAGGGGGAATATGTAGGGGGAATATGTAGGGTGCATATGTAGGGGAAGTATGTAGGGTGTCTATGTAAGGGGGAATATGTAGGGTGCATATGTAGGGTGTCTATGTAGAGGGAATATGTAGGGTGCATATGTAGGGTGTCTATGTAGAGGGAATGTGTAGGGGGAATGTGTAGGGTGCATATGTAGGGTGCATATGTAGGGTGCATATGTAGGGTGCCTATGTAATTGGAATATGTAGGGAAAAGTGTAGGGTGTCTATGTAGGGGGAATATAGAGGGTGCATATGTAGGGGAATATAGAGGGTGCCTATGTAGGGGGAATATGTAGGGTGCCTCTGTAGGGGGAATGTGTAGGGTGCATATTTAGGGGGAATGTGTAGGGTGCCTATGTAGGGGGAATATGTAGGGTGCCTCTGTAGGGGGAATGTGTAGGGTGCCTATGTAGGGGCATGTATAGGGTGCATATGCATGGTGCCTATGTAGGGGGAATATGTAGGGTGCCTATGTATAGGGAATGTGTAGGGTGCCTATGTAGGGGGAATATGTAGGGTGCCTATGTATAGGGAATGTGTAGGGTGCCTATGTAGGGGCATATGTAGGGTGCATATGCATGGTGTCTATGTAGGGGGAATATGTAGGGTGCATATGTAGGGGCATATGTAGGGTGCATATGCATGGTGTCTATGTAGGGGGAATATGTAGGGTGCCTATGTAGGGTGTCTATGTAGGGGGAATATGTAGGGTGCACATGTAGGGTGTCTATGTAGAGGGAATATGTAGGGTGTCTATGTAGGGGAAGTATGTAGGGTGTCTATGTAAGGGGGAATATGTAGGGTGCATATGTAGGGTGTCTATGTAGAGGGAATATGTAGGGTGCATATGTAGGGTGTCTATGTAGAGGGAATGTGTAGGGGGAATGTGTAGGGTGTCTATGTAGGGTGCATATGTAGGGTGCATATGTAGGGTGCCTATGTAATTGGAATATGTAGGGAAAAGTGTAGGGTGTCTATGTAGGGGGAATATAGAGGGTGCATATGTAGGGGAATATAGAGGGTGCCTATGTAGGGGGAATATGTAGGGTGCCTCTGTAGGGGGAATGTGTAGGGTGCATATTTAGGGGGAATGTGTAGGGTGCCTATGTAGGGGGAATATGTAGGGTGCCTCTGTAGGGGGAATGTGTAGGGTGCCTATGTAGGGGCATGTATAGGGTGCATATGCATGGTGCCTATGTAGGGGGAATATGTAGGGTGCCTATGTATAGGGAATGTGTAGGGTGCCTATGTAGGGGCATATGTAGGGTGCATATGCATGGTGTCTATGTAGGGGGAATATGTAGGGTGCATATGTAGGGGCATATGTAGGGTGCATATGCATGGTGTCTATGTAGGGGGAATATGTAGGGTGCCTATGTAGGGTGTCTATGTAGGGGGAATATGTAGGGTGCACATGTAGGGTGTCTATGTAGAGGGAATATGTAGGGTGTCTATGTAGGGGGAATATGTAAGGTGCCTATGTAGGGCACATGATTGGACAGTGTTTGTGGTCTTAGGATAAAATCCGTCCCATTTGGAAGCCACTCTGGTGACTGTGCGAAGCCACTAGGGGGCAGGTCAGAGCCTGAACATCCCTCTTCTACAGGATTCCATAGCGACATACATCTTTTATGGGATCTCAAATCGTGCATTATCTTAGATCAGAACACATCGCTGACGTTAAAGCGTCTTAAACTCACTCACCTGACGAAGCTGCTGTGAACGCTAACGTTAAAACGTTAACTTGGCACATAATCTCTATTAGGAACGTGATTAGTTTGAATAAAGTCCATTCATTTTTTACACGTGGTGGTTTTATTTCCATCCAGTTCGGACGTGTTCGTGTTTTTCTCCCTCCTTCCATCAGAACAAATTCCAGACACAGTCACATTCTGTTTTTCAGGAAACTCCGATTATTTGACGCTCGTAAAATCCTAAACGTGTCTGATTTTACAGATGGGTAGAAAATATTTACAACAAACACAAGATGGTGAGGGATTCCGAAATCTGAACCGTGGAATTGCCGTCACGTGTGTAACGTGTGTAACGTGTTTACAGAGAGCTCAGTGGAATGAAAAAATGCTAAATAAATTCACGATAACGTGAACGCATCACCGTGTGGGACTCAAACGAGACGTATTACAGACGCCGTCCTGAGAAACTAATCCCGTCTGAATAGGGCTGTAGGTCGAGCTCCTGAATGTGATCGCCGAGGATGTCAGATTTGGAGTAAACGGCGAGGAGTCGACTCTTGGAATCTGATTCAGAGTCGATTTGAATCGAGTGAAGAGGTTAATGCTGTAGATTTATATTATCCTGTATTAAACACTCTGAGACAGTAGTAACGTGTACGGCGTGTTACAGTTTACTGAAAATAAACCCGCTGTGTCCGATCTCTTTATCCTAAAACGACTAAAAAGATTAAATTAAATGACTTCAGAACTAATCACGGGTTTGTTGATTAAAGTTTTATATAAACGTGCGTTGTTTCTGTGTGATGATGGATTCTTTGACGCCGTCTAATCAAACGTCCAACAGCAATGTTTCCCTTCAGATTATTTTAACTTTCATTGAAGTGTATTATTTGAACTTGTCTAATCTAAAGTCTCCTGCGTTTTTTGGAAACTGACTCCGGATTAAAGACGAATAAAGTTCACATGGTGTTTACTGTAAAACTAAATCCAGAATGAAACGAAGGATTAAACACAATCCTGATGATTTATTTAAGGCGCATTTCAAAGTGAATAAATTTCAGATAAACTTTGTGTTAAATAATGAATTCCTGAGTAACGTCTGCGTTTTAAACACACAATCACCATCAAATACGGTTTCTGTTAGAAATGTGCATGACAAACAACACTGATTTTCAGTTTGTGTGTGTGTATGGGTGTTTGTGTGTGTGTGGGTGTGTATGTGTTTATGGGTGTGTATGTGTGTATGGGTGTGTGTGTGTGTGTGTGTATGGGTGGGGTCATTTTTAGGATGTTGTTTATTTCAGGCTGTGCCCTGATGAGACCTTCGTTGCACTCTGCTGTAATTTTGCGCTATTCCTGCAGTTTAAACGCCGCTCTCTCGCTGAGGTCCGTGTCTCGGGTGGGGTGCCATTATTTTTAGCCCGTGTGGCACACTGTAGCTGTGTTTATGTGATAAATATAAACAGTAAGCACATTTCTGTGGCTGTGCTCCACTCCAAAATGGATAGGAGCATGTTCGCTAAACTTTAGTGACCTTTTGTGTGTTTTTTAATAAAAATGACTCTGAATCTAATCAGTGAATCGAATCAGATCGTGATTTAATGATTCACTGATAAACATGTAATAAACATCCGAGTTTCCTCAGAGTGATCTTATAGATGAGGTTTCTGAGATCAGCACACATTTCTGATGTATATTTAGAAAATGGACGTTATATTTAATGGAATTTTAAACATAAATGTTCGACATCAACAACAGAACTTGGAGAGGGTTCTTGATTTATTTATTTAAATTAGCGCAGACAATACGAGACCAGTAGGCGTCTGTTTGATTCCTCATCCCGAAACTGCGTCTCAATTCAGCTACTATCCGTCCTAAATAGTGTCTGAGATGAGAACGAGTGCGTCCCAAAGACACCTGGATGGTCTGCTGATGTCTGCTGTAGATTTTCGAGTGTGGATCCGTGGACACTTTATCAGCTAATATTACCCACGAGTCCTTACGTGAGGGCGGGAGGAGGAGCTTTGTGATGGTTTGCATACATACATATAAATATAAATAAATGAAGGGATGGTAAATGAAATAGTATATGTGATATATGGAATAATGAGTGAAGAAAAGCTGAAACGCAGTGAGGGGTGTGTTTACGGTGACTGGGTGCGTAACTAGGCAACAACCAATGGCGTGTTTGTTAGTGCGTCCCGGTACTTTTTTTAGTACACACTCAAAAGTGCGTACTTTTTCTTCTGAAAGAGAGTACACACTTTCAGTGTACAGTATCAGCAGGTGAATCGGGACGCAGCGGGTTTGTTGTGTACGTATGAAGATGTAAAAGTGTGTTTATATTTATAATTAAAGTTGATGTTCGATGGTAGACGGTTGCTGCTGTGGATAATCACGGCGATGTGAGCTGTAATGTCTGACACCCGTTACTGTTTCTCTCTACGCTGCGGTCGCGATGTTGTTCCTGTCGCATCGTGCTGAATGGTGATGGTGCAACACAGGAAGTGAGGGAGGAAGTAGTTTCTATAGCGAGGACAAACTCAACTGCTGTAACACAGCTTTAGGATGTGATTAGCAAACATTAAAATACTTAACGTCCAGTATAGAAATAAAAGAAAAATACAATTGAAAAATATTTTTTAAATGACTGAATGCGATTAAAATTCACTTCCGAATAAGAATACGTGTAAATTAACTTAACAAATTTATTATAAAGCATTAAAACTTTTAAATTTGATTAAAATATATACAAAAATGGCTAAAAAACAACATCAAGTAAAATTAAAATGAAATCTGAAATTAGGTTAATGCTAAAAAATAGAAATAAGTAAATATTGTAAACGAGAACAAAACGAGTAATAAATAAATATTACAAATAAATACAAAAACTCTAATATAGAAATATATCCGTCATATAAATGAATAAAATGATCACGTTATCTTATCTAAATAAGATTGTTCTAAATGTAATGTAAACAAACAAGTAATTACAGCAAAATGTAAAGAAATAAATAAAAATAAACACAAAGCAGATATAATCTAAATATACATAAATGTCTAAAAACCTGTATTGAACTAAATTAAATATAAAAATCAGAAATGAGTACATAATGTAACATAATAAAATAACAAATCATAAATAATTATTACAAATAAATATCTAAAAATAAATAATCTACAGAATAAAAGATGAATGAATACAAATTAAATTTAAAATAACATAAAACAATTAAACGTAATCAGAAATAATAAGTGGGTAAAAAATAACAGTAAATGAATAAAAATTACTCAAATGAAATGTTAAAAGTAAATAAAATTGAAAAGATATATATATATATATATATATATATATATATATATATATATATATATATATATATATATATATACACACACACACACAGAGAAGTAAACTGCCAAATCAGTTAACTAAATAGACAAATAAATAATAACATAAAAATGAATTGGCTTATGATTGTAAAATATATGTTGGTTCAACGTGAGTGTGTGAGAGTGTGTGAGAGTGTGTGAGTGTGTGTGTGAGTGTGTGAGAGAGAGATTTCGGGGTGGATCAGATGAAACTGAGGAGGTCATTTCCTCTTAGCACTCTTCCGTTGGTTAATAAAGTCACACTTCCTCTTGACCTTTGACCCTGTATGAGGAAATCTGCAGCCTGGTTTTCCGTCGACTTTTTAAAACGCGCTTTTAAAAAAATTACTTTCCAAATGAACACGAGGAAATAAAGAAACTTCTCAGTGCATCCCATAAAGAATAGAGGGGGACGAGTTATTAAATAAAATAGAAATAAATAAAAGATCTGTCCCAGCTTTCTGACACGATGCAACACAAACGTTTACGCAGAGTTTTAATGTTCGGATGGAATCAGCAAAATTCACTAACAGTTTAATTTTATTGTTTAAATGCACATAATGGTTGGTTGATGGGTGCGTAGGCCCCGCCCACACAGAGAGGCTCCGCCCACACACAGATACGAACAGTAGCTTGTTCTCTGTGTTTTGTCTTCGTCCACAGCCTTTGGAATTTTTTTAATGTTTCATTTGGAGTTGAAAAGTGTTTTGTTGAAACAGTGTGTTGGATGATTTTGTTCCGTACACGCCGAGGAAAAAGGAGAAGCTGCAGGGCCTGAGTAAGAACATTCTTGTGTATACATGTGGGCGGAGCCTGAGCCACTGTGACCCTTGAAAGAATTAGCATAATCACATTACGTGTTTGTTTATCATTAGCAAAACGTTCAGATACAAACCTGTTTTTCTCATAATGGATTTTTATTCAACACGAATCTACTTCCTTTTAAACCGTGTTGAAGCGGCAGATGCATCCTGCTGTGATGAGCTTCTTCCTTTCCTGCTGTGTGTGCGTGCGTGTGTGTGCATGTGAGTGCGTGAGTGTGTGCATGTGAGTGCGTGTGTGTGTGTGCATGTGAGTGCGTGTGCGTGCGTGTGCGAGTGAGTGTTAGTGTGCCAGTGAGTGTACGAGTGACTGTGAGTGTTCGAGTGAGTGTGAGTGTTCGAGTGAGTGTGCGAGTGAGTGTGAGTGTTCGAGTGAGTGTGCGAGTGAGTGCGCGCATGTGTGTGCGAGTGAGTGCGTGTGTGTGTGTGTGCGAGTGAGTGTTAGTGTGCCACTGAGTGCGTGTGTGTGAGTGCGTGTGCGAGTGAGTGTTAGTGTGAGTGTGAGTGTTCGAGTGAGTGTGCGAGTGAGTGTGAGTGTGTGCGTGTGTGTGTGAGTGTGAGTGGGTGCGTGTGTGTGTGTGTGTTGCTGTTATAGTAGACACTGAGTGACGGGGTGGTGTGATGAAGTGGAGTTCCATGTTATCACACTGAAGTTGATTATTTTCCTGTAACAGCGCGTCCCTGAGTGTTTTATTTCTCTCACACCACAGCGACTCACCCACTATTACAACTTTATTTAAAAAAAGATACATTTTTATCTGTTTATAGTTACAGTTCATGTCGGGGAAACAAGATCGTTCCTGTTCTCACGCACATTACAGCAGCTATATACTACACTCGTTCCCTCATCAGCATCTCTCTATTCTCTCTCTCTATTCTCTCTCTCTATTCTCTCTCTTTATTCTCTCTATTCTCTCTCTCTTTATTCTCTCTCTTTATTCTCTGTCTTTATTCTCTCTATTCTCTCTCTCTATTCTCTCTCTTTATTCTCTCTATTCTCTCTCTCTTTATTCTCTCTCTTTATTCTCTGTCTTTATTCTCTCTATTCTCTCTCTTTATTCTCTCTCTTTATTCTCTCTCTATTCTCCCTTTATTCTCTCTCTTTATTCTCTCTCTCTATTCTCTTTATTCTCTCTCTTTATTCTCTCTCTTTATTCTCTCTCTTTATTCTCTCTCTTTATTCTCTCTCTTTATTCTCTCTCTATTCTCTTTATTCTCTCTCTTTATTCTCTCTCTTTATTCTCTCTCTATTCTCTTTATTCTCTCTCTTTATTCTCTCTCTTTATTCTCTCTCTTTATTCTCTCTATTCTCTCTTTATTCTCTCTCTTTATTCTCTCTCTTTATTCTCTCTATTCTCTCTTTATTCTCTCTCTATTCTCTCTCTATTCTCCCTTTATTCTCTCTCTATTCTCCCTTTATTCTCTCTCTATTCTCTCTTTATTCTCCCTCTATTCTGAGATATAAGATATAAAATGTATATATATATATTTATAAGATAATAAAATCACAGTGTGTGGTGTTAGTGAGAAACAGTAGAGAAGTGTAAACTCCTCTGTGATGAAGATGTTGAAAACTTAAAGTTACAGCTTCACCTCTGACTCTTACACAGCACTGACACTGGAGACTCCTTCCATTCACACTACATAAACATCTCCATGAAAACGTAACACATTTTTGAATGTGAATTCTTTTTGAACGCCCTGTGAACGAGCCGTTGCTATGGAAACGATAAGGTATCAGAACAAGTGCATTAATATAAAGCTGCACTACTGTCAGAGCCGCTGTTATAGAGAATTAATCAACACCTTCTGACCAATCAGGATCCAGAACTCAGCAGCAGAGCTCTGGTATCAATAATACTATCATCAGTCAAATTTTTATATAAAATGTTATTTTAAATGAATATTTCATATATAGTAGAAATGTTTTAAAATACTGTGATCATATTTTTGTTGTGTGTGTGATAGCTGCTAGAGGAGCATGGGTACGACTGCCAGCACCGCCCCTCCACCAGCGTCTGAGGGTTTCCATAGCAACACCATGATGGACAGCAGGCAGCCACTAAGCCCCGCCCCCTTCATCCACAACAACAGAGCCAAATCCATCATCACCAATAAAGTGGCGCCGGTCGTTATCACGTATGTAAACACACACACACACACACACACACACACATCTCTGTTTGTGATTAAACCCCGCTGTACTCACACTGGTGTGATATCACACCCAATACACACAATATTTAGTCTGTTTAATCGCTTCCTCTCTCACACACACACACACACACACACACACACACACACACACACACACACACCTGTGTATCTCAGTACTACTTCATTCAACTTTCATTTCCCTTCAATTAGTAGGTTTGTGGTGTTGTTTATTTGTTTGTGTGTGTGTGTGTGTGTGTGTGTTACAGCCTTAATTGCAAACAAGAGTTTCAGATCCACGATGATGTCATCAAGACGAATTACACAGTGGGGCGCATTTCTGATAACATGCCTGAACACTTCCTGGTGCAGGTACACACACACACACACAGACGGGGACACACAGACGGACACACACACACACACACACACACACACACACACACACACACAGAGTCAGATTTGAGAGACTAGCAGAGTGTGTAGTGGTGTTGGTGTGTAGAGTCGAGCTTTAGCGCCTGTGTGTTAATTGTTTGAACTCATTTCTCTGTCACTCATCCTGTAGGTGTTTTTTAAAGTGCTAGCATTAGCATCGTGTGTGTCGATACTGTAACCATGACAACCGCTGATTGTTTAGTCGATACATCAGCTTCTCACACACACAGCTACATCATGATAAGAAAAAATTTGCAGCTTGGGATTTACACATAACCAAAACAGTCACCTTATAGCAGCTTATTAGTGTGTGTGTGTGTGTGTGTGTGTGTGTGGTGCTAAATGAAACAACAGTTTCTATTTTCATATAACACACACTGTAACCCACACACATACTGCAACACACACATACTGTAACACACACAGCAACACACACACATACTGTAACACACACATACTGTAACTCACACTGCAACACACACACATACTGTAACACACACATACTGTAACACACACATACTGTAACACACACTGCAACACACATACTGTAACACACTGCAACACACACACTGCAATACACACACACTGTAGCACACACACACTGTAGCACACACATACTGTAACACACACTGCAACACACACACACTGCAACACACATATACTGTAACACACACTGTAACAGACACTAACACACACTGCAACACACACAGACTGTAACACACACTGTAGCACACACATAATCTAACACACTGCAACACACACATACTGTAACAGACGAAGTAACACACACACTGTAATACACTGCAACACACACATACTTTAACACACACATACTAGCACACATGTACTGTAACACTGCAACAAACACATACTGTAACACACACACTGTAACACATACTGTAACACTGCAACACACATACTGTAACACACACTGCAACACATTTACTGTAACACACTGCAACACACACATACTGTAACACACATACTGTAACACAGCAACACACACATACAGTAACACACACTGCAACACACACATACTGTAACACACATACTGTAACTCACACTGTAACACACATACTGCAACACAATGCAACACACACACTGTAACACACACATACTGTAGCACATACTGTAACACACACATACTGTAACACACATACTGTAACTCACACTGTAACACACATACTGCAACACACACTGCAACACACACACTAACACACACATACTGTAGCACATACTGTAACACACATACTGTAACACACACACTGCAACACACACATACTGTAACACACACTGTAACACACTGCAACACATACTGTAATACAAGAATACACACTGTAACACACGCACACAGTATAACACACATACTGTAACACACTGTAATGCACACATACTGTAACACACACTATAACACGCACACACTAACACACATACTGTAACACACTGTAGCACACACATACTGTAACACACATACTGTAACAGACTCTGTAACACACTGTAATACACACTGTAACACACATACTGTAACACTGTAACACACACATACTGTAATACACACTGTAACACACATACTGTAACACACTGTAACACACACATACTGTAACAGACACTGTAACACACATACTGTAACACATTGAAACACACATACTGTAATACACACTAACACATACTGTAACACACATTGCAACACACGTACTGTAACACACATACTATAACAGACACTGTAACACACGCACACACTATAACACACACCCACTGTAACAAGAATACACACTGTAACACACTACACACTTACTGTAATAGAAGAATACACACTGTAACACACTACACACTCACTGTAATACAAGAATACACACTGTAACACACGCACACAGTATAACACACATACTGTAACACACTGTAATGCACACATACTGTAACACACACTATAACACGCACACACTAACACATGCACACACTGTAACATACACTATAACACATGCACACACTGTAACACACACACACTGTAACACACACTATAACACACACAGTAACACACACACACACTGTAACACACTGTAATACACGCACACACTGTAAGACACACTATAACATATGCATACACTATAACACACTGTAACACACGCACACACTGTAACATACACTGTAACACACACATACACTGTAACACACGCACACACTTTAACACACACTATAACACACTGTAACACACACTATAACACACTGTAACACACGCACACACTGGAACATACACACACTGTAAAACACACTACGACATGCTGTAATACACCAACACATACACTGTTACACACTAATACACACTCTGAAGTGCACTTCCTCCTCAGGGCTCCTACTTCATGGTGCTGGACGTGTTCAGTAAAGCGGACGTTCTCAACACGACTGCCTCGTGTGGCGCTCCAAACTTCCGTCAGGTCAGAGGAGGTTACCCGGTGTTTGGAATGGGTCAGCCCAGACTGGGTGGTTTCAAAAAGGTCCTGTACATGCTGCAGAGCCGAGGGCACGAGGTGAGACATGACGATTACAGGTGCATGCTGGGTAAAATGGAGTACTCCCTAAACATGCTAATGAGGCTAACGGTGCAGTTATATATTCCCTTCTGTTTGTGTGGCTATGTGTGTGTCTGTGTCTCTCTCGCTCTCTCTCTCTCTCTGTCTGTCTCTCTCTCTCTCTCTCTCTCTCTCTGTCTGTATTTCTCTCTGCCTGTCTCTCTCTCTCTCTCTCTCTCTCTCTCTCTCTGTCTGTCTCTCTCTCTCTCTCTGCCTGTCTCCTGTCTCGGTCTCTCACTCTCTCTCTCTCTCTCTCTCTCTCTCTCTCTCTCTCTCTCTCCTTGTAGGAGGTGATCATTTTCTGTGTAAGGGAGGAGCCGGTGGTGTTCCTGCGTGTGGAGGATGATTTTGTTCCGTACACGCCGAGGAAAAAGGAGAACCTGCACGAGAACCTACAGGGCCTGAGTAAGAACATTCTTGTGGAGAACCTCGAACTCAACATCAGGAAAGAGGTGACAATGCACACTGTAACACATATTGTAAACACATTACACACTGTCACACACTCCAACACACACAGTAGCGCATTAATACACATAGTAACACACTGTAACACTACACACTAACATACATGGAAACACGTTAATACACACACTGTCACACACTCCAACACACATTGTAGCACATTAATACACATTGTGTGGTGTTTTATTTCCAGCTGCATGACTTTGCCAGGCTGAACGAGAACGCCTTCTTCGTCTACAACGACATTGAACACTTTAAAGATGAACCTCAGAGGATCTTCATCACCTGTGAAGAGGACATTCACGTCACTGAAGAGGTTTACAGAAGGCCTGTTTTCACCACACCCTCATACAGGTCACCACCTTACACACATCTGTATTATAATACCACACCATGCAGCACAATACAATATCGAAAAGGAGAAGTAATAAACATACATCTTTACGCAGCGATTACTGGGGTCCAAGCATTAATTGCAACTGAACCCCTATCTGCTGTTATTTCATTATTGCTATGATTGTCAGTCCTGTTATATAGACATGTCTTGTGTATAAAATCTTTCTTTTTATTAAAGGTTAGGACATATGCCCACACAAAGGAACAGTCAAATAGTTGAGAGCACCCCCTAGTGGTCTAGTTACATTAAATTCACAGTCTCACGCAGACTATCTGCACAAAATATCAGACACTACAATCACAAGATATAGGTCAATAAGATTATATGAGCACCGCCCACACATTTCATTGGACGTTATCAGTAAAACTAGCATACATATTTTAAGCTAGTGTGATGTGTCTCATTATTACATTGCTAACCATAACCAATTGGAGCTAGAGTTTTCTTACTAGGCCTGATTGAAGTCATATTTCTAAACCTTCATATACAAGTGAAGAACTGAAGAGATATTTGCGTTGTGTTGTGGATTGTGATGGTGGTCACATCCTGCAGGTATCACCGTCTGCCTCTGCCAGTAGAGGGCGCTCCGTTGGAGGAGCACTTCAACGCCTTTGTGAACGTGTTACGGGTGAGCTTTATATACTTGTTTTAGGGGTCCAAACACTTAGTAACCCATCAACAGTACATGATTATTTTTATTACTCCGGTTCTTTCCGTATGTCTGTAGGAGACCCCGTCTTTGTGTGTGAAAGGGGGCAGGGCCTGTCCTCCCCCAGCCCTGCTATTCAGCTGTCAGGTCGGTGTGGGTCGTACCAACGTGGCCATGATCCTGGGGACTCTGGTGATGCAGAGACTGATGGCAAATACACAACCTTCACCGTCTACACACACACCGTAAGACCCTTCAGTTTATAATAACAATAATACTTTATATTCAATTTCGCTGAATGTTTCTGTAATATTTACACCGTCTAGACCTGAGGTCTGCTAATAATGAACCTTTAGCAACATAATGTAATTAAATGTATGCAAATCAAATTATTCAACCGTCCGTGTTAATTATGTTGTCAGCAGTGAATGAGTTTGTTTACATTGTGTATGTTTTCATTCCTGTAGATGTTCAGGGTTTCTAAATGTTCACTGGTGCTGTAAATACTTTTAGTTATTGAAAAAATCTAAAATAACAAAATAATCAACAGCAGTGATAACGGTAATAATCCTAATGATTATGTTTTAAACTTAATAATACGAATACTACTACTACTACTACTAATAAAGTTTCCTTGTTGTCTGTTACAGTGATGTGGAAGAATCGACCACTGAGGTGAAAGTTCACTTCCGGGTCATTGAGACGCTCATCAGTAAGCTACCTAACGGTCAACAAATTGTAGACGAGGTCAGAGGTCATCTTTTATTACTGTGTGTGTTTTGCATATTGTGGTGTTTTGGTGTTTGACACTGTTAAGAATTATTCAACAGATTTGGGCAAAGAACAGAAACTAACACTGTATAATATACAACCCCCTACAGTTACACTGTAACATTGTAGAATGTAGACCTCCCTACAGTTACACTGTAACACTGTAGAATGTACAACCCCCTACAGTTACACTGTAGAATGGAGAAGTCCCTACAGTTACACTGTAACACTGTAGAATGTAGAAATCCCTACAGTTACACTGTAACATTGTAGAATGTAGAATGCTGTGCCGTTATGCTGTAATGATTAGAACATTGTAGAACTGCAGATACTCTCACTGGGCTATAAAGGTCTGTGTGTGTTACAGAGACAGTGTTTTAGCACTCAGAGGAACAAACGTGAATAAAGGTGTTTATTATAGATTGTTGTTGTTTGTGTGTTCAGGTGGATAAAGCTGTTACTCTTTGTTCTGAAATGCACAACATCAAAGATGCCATTTACGAGAACAAGAAGAAGCTGGAGGCCATCGCAGAGGATTACCAAACCCAGGTTAGATAAACCTTAAACTGCCTAACCCTACAACCCTGACCCCTACAACCCTGACCACTACGACACCTACACCCTGACCCCTACAACCCTGACCCCTGCACCCTGACCCCTACAACACTGACCCCTACACCCTGACCCCTACAACCCTGACCACTACAACCACTACACCCTGACACCTGCACCCGGACCCCTACAACCCTGACCCCTGCACCCTGACCCCTACAACCCTGACCCCTACAACCCTGACCCCTACAACCCTGACCCCTGCACCCTGACCCCTACAACCCTGACCACTATGACCACTACACCCTGACACCTGCACCCGGACCCCTACAACCCTGACCCCTACAACCCTGACCCCTGCACCCTGACCCCTATAACCCTGACCACTACACCCTGACCCCTACAACCCTGACCACTACACCCTGACCACTTTGACACCTACACCCTGACCCCTACAACCCTGACCCCTGCACCCTGACCCCTACAACACTGACCCCTACACCCTGACCCCTACAACCCTGACCCCTGCACCCTGTACCCTGTACCCTGACCCCTACACCCTGACCCCTACAACCCTGACCACTACGACCACTACACCCTGACACCCGCACCCGGACCCCTACAACCCTGACCCCTACAACCCTGACCCCTGCACCCTGACCACTACACCCTGACCCCTACAACCCTGACCACTACACCCTGACCACTACACCCTGACCCTACACCCTGACCCCTACAACCCTGACCCCTGCACCCTGACCCCTACAACCCTGTCCCCTGCACCCTGACCCCTACAACCCTGACCCCTGCACCCTGACCCCTACGACCACTACACCCTGACACCTGCACCCGGACCCCTACAACCCTGACCCCTACAACCCTGACCCCTGCACCCTGACCACTACACCCTGACCCCTACAACCCTGACCACTACACCCTGACCACTACACCCTGACCCTACACCCTGACCCCTACAACCCTGACCCCTGCACCCTGACCCCTACAACCCTGTCCCCTGCACCCTGACCCCTACAACCCTGTCCCCTGCACCCTGTCCCCTGCACCCTGTCCCCTGCAACCCTGACCCCTACAACCCTGTCCCCTACAACCCTGTCCCCTGCACCCTGTCCCCTGCACCCTGACCCCTACAACCCTGACCACTACACCCTGACCACTTTGACACCTACACCCTGACCCCTACAACCCTGACCCCTGCACCCTGACCCCTACAACCTGACCCCTACACCCTGACCCCTACAACCCTGACCACTACACCCTGACCTCTACAACCCTGACCACTACACCCTGACCCATACACCCTGATCCCTAAGTTATTGCTAAAAACTAAAGGAATGTGTGTGTGTGTGTGTGTGTGTGTATAGGGAAATAGTACTAAGCTGTACTTCCTACAAAGGCTGGTTCAGAGTTTGGAACTTTACTTCTATCTGATCCTCTTCAACGCCTACCTACATGACCAGGTACACACACACACACACACACACACACCGGTTTCCTACATTTGTCTCTGTCCTTTTTTGTTTCTCTCTCTCTCTTCTATCATTTCACCTCCATTACTATCACTCATGTCCCTCCATTAGCGTCTATTTATTTGTCTCTGTCCGTCTCCATGGCGACACCGCAGTATCCACTTGCTTTCTCTCGGAGTTTCAGCCAGTGGCTGTGTGCTAATGCCTGGGTGTACCGCCTCCTGTCCTGCCTCAACCAATCAGAGCTCAGAGCACCTGCTGACCTCATCACAAAAGGAGCCAGAGTCCTGGTAAGAGGCCACACACACACACACACACACACACACACACACATGCATGCACATACACACACATGCACACATGCACAAAACTAAAACACACTGCAAAACTAAATAAATAAACACCAGACACCGAACATTTCTACTGATGGACTACATTTGGAATTTTACCACCTTACAAAACTCTACTATTTTAATCTGTGTGTGTGTTTTAACCCGTGTGTGTGTTGGTGTGCAGGTGGCTGATGAGTTCTTGGTGCCAGATGTTCTCCTCACTGTTAAGGAAATGAAGGTGGCAAATTTCAGACGAGTGTCCAAAATGCCCATCTATGGGATGGCCCAGCCTACAGCCGAGGTACGTCATGTAGTAACCCTGCGTCAGCACTGTGGGGGCGGGGCCTAACCATGATGACATCAGACCTGATATTATAGCATCAATTAGCGAATGAGATAACTCCGGACACTCACCTCATTTTAATACACTCGGACCGTTCTGATCTTTATTATAAGCGCTTGTTTTAGGGGG